>NC_086452.1:349401994-349702411 GCF_028390025.1 Pseudophryne corroboree | reverse complement strand
GCGTCCGCTAGTCACATTACACCTCACAGCGGCGACCGATAGTCACATTACACAGCACAGCGGCGTCCGCTAGTCACATTACACAGCACAGCGGCGTCCGCTAGTCACATTACACAGCACAGCGGCGTCCGCTAGTCACATTACACAGCACAGCGGCGTCCGCTAGTCACATTACACAGCACAGCGGCGTCCGCTAGTCACATTACACAGTACAGCGGCGTCCGCTAGTCACATTACACAGCACAGCGGCGTCCGCTAGTCACATTACACAGCACAGCGGCGTCCGCTAGTCACATTACACAGTACAGCGGCGTCCGCTAGTCACATTACACAGCACAGCGGCGTCCGCTAGTCACAATACACCTCACAGCAGCGTCCACTAGTCACATTACACCTCACAGCGGCATCCGCTAGTCACATTACACAGCACAGCCGCGTCCGCTAGTCACATTACACACCTCACAGCGGCGTCCGCTAGTCACCTTACACAGCACAGCGGCGTCCGCTAGTCACATTACAAAGCACAGGGGCGTCCGCTAGTCACATTACAAAGCACAGCCGCGTCCGCTAGTCACATTACACAGCACAGCCGCATCCGCTAATCACATTACACAGCACAGCCGCGTCCGCTAGTCACATTACACCTCACAGCGGCGTCCGCTAGTCACATTACACAGCACAGTCGCGTCCGCTAGTCACATTACACAGCACAACCGCGTCCGCTAGTCACATTACACCTCACAGCGGCGTCCGCTAGTCACCTTACACAGCACAGCGGCGTCCGCTAGTCACATTACACAGCACAGCGGCGTCCGCTAGTCACATGGGAGAGAGAGCAGCCTGTATCCAAGGCGGGCGGCAGCGGCGCTGTACAGCGAGTGACGGTGATTCACTCACTGTCAGCAGCGGCGGGGATTTGATGAAACCCGGAATGGACAAGTTTCCGGAGCACCTGACCGGATCAGCTCCCTGCAGCGACCTCTGCGACTGGGGAGCATAAACAGTGGGTATGGGGTCACTTATTAATTATTCATTTATTCATGCATTAAAAACATTTGCCCCGTCCTATGCAGCCATATTTATATAGATAGATAGGTGCAGGACCAGCAGCTATCTCAGTGCTCCCACTCCCTCTGTCTGGGAGCAGCAGCAGGGTAGGTAGGAGGTTGTCAGCCCTGCACAGTGTCACTATGCCCGGGGGTAGCGGCAGCAGGGTAGGTAGGAGGGCTGACAGTCTTCAGGCAGTGCGGGAGCAGCAGCAGCAGCTTCGAGCTGGCAATGATCTCTCCCTCCCCGCTGACAGCCCATCGCGGACACTCCCCTGGACACTTACTCAGCTCCCCAGCGGCAGTGCTCGATGCAGTGACCTGATCCTGTCCGGCGCTCTACGCGGACGCGGTAGTCCGCAGCGCTGGCTGCAGGGGGTTTCAAGACGGAGCCACTGTAGGAGGGGGCAGAGCCACTGTAGGGGAGGAGGTGGCACAATGGAGGTGTCCGTGACTGCCAGACGCGCTGAGGACGCCTGAGGAACCAGGAAGTGCGGCAGCCGGCAGCAGTATTTCACCTGACCGTCTGCCGCTCCTCTGCTGCAATTGCTAGGCGCCTCGCACATTTTTGCGGGGGGCGAGCTGCCCCCTTGCCCCCCCCATTCCGACGCCCCTGCACATCAGTACACTATGGGCACATGCAACATCAGTACACTATGGGCACACGCAACATCAGTACACTATGGGCACACGCAACATCAGTACACTATGGGCACATGCAAGATCACTACACTGTGGGCACATGCAAGATCAGTACACTGTGGGCACGTGCAAGATCAGTACATTATGGGTACGTGCAAGTTCAGTACCCTATGAGCGTGTGCAAGGTCAATACACTAAGGTCAAGTACAAGTTTAGTACATTATGGTCATGTGCAAGTTCTGTACACTATGGTCACGTGCAAATTCAGTACACTATGGGCATGTGCTCCTGTACACTAAGGGTACGCCCAAGCAGGGTCATAACTAGGTGTGTGCCAGCGATGCCAGAAACACAGCGCATATGCATTGCATATGCACTGTGGGTGCAGAACCGCTGGCAACACCGGCAGGTCCGCACTGCACTAGTATTGTGTGGACGCGGTATGTAGCTGTAGTTCCCGGCAACTTGTCAGAGTGTTAAATAGATCGGTAGCCAGGCAGCGCTGCAACCTGTTGTCTGGTCCCCCTCCACCCATCCCAGCTACCCACTCTGTGTCTGAAGCGTCTGTGTGTGAAGCATCTTCTGCAAGGTAGAGGTGTAGTTCGGGGGGAAGGGACACACACACACCTCTTTCTATCTGGCATAATGTGTATCAGGGGCTCTAACTGGCATGTGTATCATGAGCTCTAACTGGCATAATGTGTGCGCTACCTGGCATAATGTGAGCTCTACCTGGCTCTAGCACAGAGTAACATGTATAAGGGGTACTACTGTGCGTTGTAATGTGACTAATGGACACTACTGTGCAGTGTAATGTGAATAACGGGCACTAATGTGCGCTGTAATGTGAATAACGGACATTACTGTCTGGTGTAATGTGAATAACGAACACTACTGTGCAGTGCAATTTGAGTAACAGACACTACTGTGCAGTGCAATTTGAGTAACATACACTACTGTGCGGTGTAATGTGAATAACGGACACTACTATGCTGTGTAATGTGACTAATAGACACCACACTGTGGTGCAATGTGACTAACGGACACTACTGTGCGGTGTAGTATGATTAACGGACACTACTGTGCAGTATAATGTAACTAATGGATACTACTGTGCAGTATAATGTAACTAATGGACACTACTGTGCTGTTTAGTGCGAATTGCATCATCGCCCGCCCCCTTCTCCTGTATGACGTGATGCCGCGGTGAGTGGGGGGTTGAGCAGCATTGCAGGAGACTTGCCCACTCCCCCGGGGGGCCCGGAGTGCCACCCGATTTTCGAGAGCCTCCTGACCTTTCCGAGAGAGTAGGTAAGTATGAGCTAATGATATCGTTTTTGTGATCGGAAGCAGGGTAATGCATTCTCTTGGGCATGTTCACCGGGAAATTAACCCCTTTTATGCAGAAGTGACAGGTACAACACACATCACTCACTGACAGCTTACCACCAAGAGGGTCTTATTACACTAGGCATGCACACACAAGATAAATAAGAATGCAACATCTTATGTAGCTGTCTCCCCTGCCTTGGCATGGCCATTATCTTACGTAGCCGACCATGCTGAATTAAGGTAGAGCTATAATGCAAGGGAGCGTGAATTGTTCAAAACTTAATTTTAACATTGATAAACACTTTGACTTGTAGTGACCACAATGCACAAAAGGCCCACAAAATATTTGAGCAATTCTGGAGTGTGCTGAGTATGACACAGGAATCATAAATGCACTAATCTGCCCTAGACAAGACAGCATACCATGTTTTCTGCTGTGCACAGTAAATTACCACATTTAGCTACAGAGACAGGGTGAACAGGAGTTGGATATTCCGATACCATTTTGCTCAGATGAGCGGCTTCCTTTTTGAATAAGTTGCTCTCAGGACGCATGTGGTCACGGGTGAGGATATGGCTCACAATGTTCAGGTTACAGGCATAGAGTTTATTGGTTGTCAGCTCCGGTTTGAAATCCACCTCTATCAGACGCAAGACAAAATGACACATAGGTAAGTATATTGTGGTAATGGGCATCATAGACTATGTATATTCACTGTGTAGCTAATTCTGAGTAGCACACTGCTCACTGCTGTGACCGCTATAGTATCTACTGTTGTAGTGGAGTCTGTGACTATGGTGGTCATTCCGAGTTGTTCGCTCGTTGCCAATTTTCGCTATGCTGCGATTTGCTGCTAAATGCGCATGCGCATCGTACGCAGCACGCATGCGCTTAGTTATTTAACTAAAAAAACTTAGCAGTTTTGCTGTTGTTCGTGCGGCGCTTTTCAGTCGTACTGCTGATCGGTGAGTGATTGACAGGAAAGGGGCGTTTCTGGGTGGTAACTGAGCGTTTTCCGGGAGTGTGCAAAAAAAACGCAGGCGTGCCAGGGAAAAACACAGGAGTGGCTGGAGAAACGGGGGAGTGGCTGGCCAAACGCAGGGCGTGTTTGTGACGTCAAACCAGGAACTAAATGGACTGAGGTGATCGCAAGCTAGGAGTCGGTCTGGAGCTACTCAGAAACTGCAGCAAATTATTTAGTAGCAGTTCTGCTAATCTTTCGTTCGCTATTCTGCTAAGCTAAGATACACTCCCAGAGGGCGGCGGCCTAGCGTGTGCAATGCTGCTAAAAGCAGCTAGCGAGCGAACAACTCGGAATCACCACCTATATGCTAATGCTAGTATCAGCCCTCCCATGCTATACAAGCAGGTGCCTGGATGTGCAAGGACTGAGAAAACTACTTTCAGTATGTGTATGCTGATATACCACTTGGAGCATCTTTAGCCGCACAATCGAAAATTGCAACAGGAATATGGCATCTAACAGATAATCCGCCTGAATATGGCCTCTCATGTGAATGATTCTGCCTCTCTGCATGCAGCCACCATCAGCGTTACGCTACAGAGATAGATATTCAAATCCTTTCTGTGTTGTCCATGCGCCTCAAGAGCAACTGCGACTTTATACACGCGCAATCTGGCTTCATGTGCAGTGCAACTCAGACGCATGGGAAGAAGAAAAAAAATTGCTTTACTGTGCCTGACATCACTGCTGCGTCTGACTCAGCATCAGGGCCCTTGAATGATTGTAAATTAGGAACCATTAAGCTGGCTACACACAGACAAATTCTGCAGTTCCACTCAAGTTGTGAGCGACAGGATCAATGTCCACTTTGTCACTTTTGCAGATGACAAGATGGATGAGATCTGGCTTGCTGGTTCCTTTCTGGCATTACTGGGCCTTGTTAGTGCCACTAGAAGATGGCTGCACACGGAGGCAGATAGCGGCCTTCTTCCAACTGTATTTACCAACAGCCTTTTTGTTCTGTATATAGCATTAGAGAATAAAAGACTACAGCTTATTTCACGCCATACTCTGAGCACCTGCTTTTATAGGATTTATACGATTAATACCCCTTTCAAACAAAGAAAAGGACCCTGGAATTTTCCGGGACAAGCCGGGTCTTTTCTGTGTGTGAAAAAGGTCCACCCAGGTTGAAAATTGCAAGGGCTTCGACAATGGGGGTGATTCCGAGTTGTTCACTCGCTAGCTGCTTTTAGCAGCATTGCACACGCTAAGCCGCCGCCTACTGGGAGTGTATCAGCATAGCAGAATTGCTAACGAAAGCTTTGCTAATTTTCTCGTAACGATTACCCGCAGTTTCTGAGTAGCTCCAGACTTACTCAGCCATTGCGACCAGCTCAGTCCTTTTCATTCCTGGTTTGACGTCACAAACACACCCAGCGTTCGCCCAACCACTCCCCCGTTTCTCCAGCCACTCCTGCGTTTTGCAACTCGAACGCCTGCGTTTTTCCGCACACTCCCATAAAACGGCCATTTTCCGCCCAGAAACACCCACTTCCTGTCAATCACACTACGATCAGCTAAGCGATGAAAAAGCTTTGTTATGCCGTGAGTAAAATACCTAACTTTTGTGTACAATAACTAAGCGCATGCGCTCTGCGAACCTTGCGCATGCGCAGTAAGCGACTAATCGCAGTATAGCGCAAATCGGCAACGAGCAAACAACTCGGAATGACCCCCAATGGTCGCGATCAGGGTTGAAGCCATGGCAATTTTGACCCGAGTGGATCCTTTCACACAATGTAAGGATCCGGCTTAACCCGGATCCAAATGCTTGACCTGGCGTTTTCACCTCTTATGTGAAAGGGGGTACTTAGCTGCGACTGGGATCCATCTAACTGTGTTCCAAAAGCCGGAATAAAACAGGATCCAAGCCCTGGCTTCAAGGATATATTAATCAAATAATATTGGGGCAGATGTATTAACCTGGAGAAGGCATAAGGAAGTGATAAACCAGTGATATGTGCAAGGTGATAAAGGCACCAGCCAATCAGATCCTAACTGTTAATTTACATATTGGAGCTGATTGGCTGGTGCCTTTATCACCTTGCACATATCACTGGTTTATCACTTCCTTATGCCTTCTCCAGGTTAATACATCTGCCCCACAGTCTGTAACATGGCAGTTAGGAGCTGATTGGCTGGTGCAATTTATCACTCACAGTGAAATGTATCGCTCATTGATAAATGAGCCCATTAGAGTGCAAATTGCAGATAGTTTTACTTACATTGTAGAAGGCAATCTGAATGTTATTAGAACTACAGTAGATGGCACAAAAGTGTACACCTCTATCTGTTGAGTGTCAGCTAATGTAATTGTGGGTGCTTTTAAGAAGTCCCTCACTCTCAGATATCTAGAAGTACTCACTGGAATTGTACTGGCATCTTTACTAGTGTTATATAGACCACTGTCAGCATCGTGATGTGCACGAATGCAGTGGATGCACATAATGAAACAAGTAGCCCTGTGGCCCACCCACATCCTCAGTTTCTCCTTGTACTATTTCCTTCAGCCTCCTGTGTGCCACCATCATGGCATCTCACCTACCTAGAAGAAACCAAGTAATGCCAGCTGAGGCAATAATAATCACAATTATCCAGAGGGGAGCGAAGCTCAGACAGTCCCGGGATTTACAGCGACTCCTCTCAGATTCCACCAGGGACTCCGAATCCTAATAAAAAAGAAATGACCCTAAGTTTCATTACATTAACAAACACATTAGTTTTCATTGCAACCTTACTATCAACTTTAAAACTGAGCATAGAGATACATGTATAATCGGTATGTAGTTATGTGACCGACGGTCAGGAACTTCCCCTACATCCCACCCACTGAGAATCCCGACAGTCGGCATGACAACTAGCAGGGACTATTCCCATAGAGTGGGAGCAGGGGTGTCGTACGGTATGCCGGCGCTCGGGCTCCCGGCGACCAGCATACCGGCGCCGGGAGCCCGACCGCCGGCATACCGACAGCGTGGCGAGCGCAAAGGAGCCCCTTGCGGGCTCGCTGCGCTCGCCACGCTGCGGGCACGGTGGCGCGCTATGCGCGCCACACTATTTTATTCTCCCTCCAGGGGGGTCGCGGACCCCCACGAGGGAGAATAGTTGTCGGTATGCCGGGTGTCGGGATTCCGGCGCCGGTATACTGTGCGCCGGGATCCCGACATTCGGCATACAGAAGACCACCCTGGGAACAGAACCTGTGGCAACCTGCAGCATGGCAAACGCAGCGAGCCCGCAAGGGGGTTGTTGCGCGCGCTCCCCCACCCCCCTCCCTGCTGGCTTTCCGCTGCCGGGATACCGGCAGAGGTATGCTGACTGGCGGTCTCCTGACCGCCGGTCACGCATACCCAACCCGCATAATCATGCCTCACATAATAACCCCTTTATTGACTATTAGAATCCAAGCAAAGTACAGTATTGGCATTAGTAATGTTTAGTGATGAGCGGGTTCGGTTCCTTGGGATCCGAACCCCCCCGAACTTCACCCATTTTTGCACGGTTCTGAGCGGACTCGGATCCTCCCGCCTTGCTCGGTTAACCCGAGCGCGCCCGAACGTCATCATCCCGCTGTCGGATTCTCGCGAGATTCATATTCTATATAAGGAGCCGCGCGTCGCCGCCATTTTTCACTCGTGCATTGGAGATGATAGTGAGAGGACGTGGCTGGCGTTCTCTCAGTTTCTGTGTTCAGTGTGCTGCAAATATCTGTGCTCAGTGTGCTGCAAATATCTGTGCTCAGTGTGCTGCAAATATCTGTGCTCAGTGTGCTGCAAATATCTACGTTCTCTGCCTGAAAAACGCTCCATATCTGTGCTCAGCGTGCTGCAAATATCTGTGCTCAGTGTGCTTTATTGTGGGGACTGGGGACCACCATTATTATATAGTAGGAGGACAGTGCAGAGTTTTGCTGACCAGTGACCACCAGTATTATACGTTCTCTGCCTGAAAAACGCTCCATATCTGTGCTGCATTGTAGTATATAGTAGGAGAACAGTGCAGAATTTTGCTGACCAGTGACCACCAGAATTATATCAGTACGGTACAGTAGTCCACTGCTCTACCTACCTCTGTGTCGTCAAGTATACTATCCATCCATACCTGTGGTGCATTTAAGTTTTTGTGCGCAGTATATATATAGTAGTAGGACAGTGCATAATTTTGCTGACCACCAGTATATAATATATAGCACTACGGTACAGTAGGCCATAGAGATGAGCGCCGGAAATTTTTCGGGTTTTGTGTTTTGGTTTTGGGTTCGGTTCCGCGGCCGTGTTTTGGGTTCGACCGCGTTTTGGCAAAACCTCACCGAATTTTTTTTGTCGGATTCGGGTGTGTTTTGGATTCGGGTGTTTTTTTCAAAAAACCCTAAAAAACAGCTTAAATCATAGAATTTGGGGGTAATTTTGATCCCAAAGTATTATTAACCTCAAAAAACATAATTTACACTCATTTTCAGCCTATTCTGAACACATCACACCTCACAATATTATTTTTAGTCCTAAAATTTGCACCGAGGTCGCTGTGTGAGTAAGATAAGCGACCCTAGTGGCCGACACAAACACCGGGCCCATCTAGGAGTGGCACTGCAGTGTCACGCAGGATGGCCCTTCCAAAAAACCCTCCCCAAACAGCACATGACGCAAAGAAAAAAAGAGGCGCAATGAGGTAGCTGACTGTGTGAGTAAGATTAGCGACCCTAGTGGCCGACACAAACACCGGGCACATCTAGGAGTGGCACTGCAGTGTCACGCAGGATGTCCCTTCCAAAAAACCCTCCCCAAACAGCACATGACGCAAAGAAAAAAAGAGGCGCAATGAGGTAGCTGACTGTGTGAGTAAGATTAGCGACCCTAGTGGCCGACACAAACACCGGGCCCATCTAGGAGTGGCACTGCAGTGTCACGCAGGATGTCCCTTCCAAAAAACCCTCCCCAATCAGCACATGATGCAAAGAAAAAGAAAAGAAAAAAGAGGTGCAAGATGGAATTATCCTTGGGCCCTCCCACCCACCCTTATGTTGTATAAACAAAACAGGACATGCACACTTTAACCAACCCATCATTTCAGTGACAGGGTCTGCCACACGACTGTGACTGATATGACGGGTTGGTTTGGACCCCCCCCAAAAAAGAAGCAATTAATCTCTCCTTGCACAAACTGGCTCTACAGAGGCAAGATGTCCACCTCATCTTCACCCTCCGATATATCACCGTGTACATCCCCCTCCTCACAGATTATCAATTCGTCCCCACTGGAATCCACCATCTCAGCTCCCTGTGTACTTTGTGGAGGCAATTGCTGCTGGTCAATGTCTCCGCGGAGGAATTGATTATAATTCATTTTAATGAACATCATCTTCTCCACATTTTCTGGATGTAACCTCGTACGCCGATTGCTGACAAGGTGAGCGGCGGCACTAAACACTCTTTCGGAGTACACACTTGTGGGAGGGCAACTTAGGTAGAATAAAGCCAGTTTGTGCAAGGGCCTCCAAATTGCCTCTTTTTCCTGCCAGTATAAGTACGGACTGTGTGACGTGCCTACTTGGATGCGGTCACTCATATAATCCTCCACCATTCTATCAATGTTGAGAGAATCATATGCAGTGACAGTAGACGACATGTCCGTAATCGTTGTCAGGTCCTTCAGTCCGGACCAGATGTCAGCATCAGCAGTCGCTCCAGACTGCCCTGCATCACCGCCAGCGGGTGGGCTCGGAATTCTGAGCCTTTTCCTCGCACCCCCAGTTGCGGGAGAATGTGAAGGAGGAGATGTTGACAGGTCGCGTTCCGCTTGACTTGACAATTTTGTCACCAGCAGGTCTTTCAACCCCAGCAGACCTGTGTCTGCCGGAAAGAGAGATCCAAGGTAGGCTTTAAATCTAGGATCGAGCACGGTGGCCAAAATGTAGTGCTCTGATTTCAACAGATTGACCACCCGTGAATCCTTGTTAAGCGAATTAAGGGCTGCATCCACAAGTCCCACATGCCTAGCGGAATCGCTCCGTGTTAGCTCCTTCTTCAATGCCTCCAGCTTCTTCTGCAAAAGCCTGATGAGGGGAATGACCTGACTCAGGCTGGCAGTGTCTGAACTGACTTCACGTGTGGCAAGTTCAAAGGGCATCAGAACCTTGCACAACGTTGAAATCATTCTCCACTGCACTTGAGACAGGTGCATTCCATCTCCTATATCGTGCTCAATTGTATAGGCTTGAATGGCCTTTTGCTGCTCCTCCAACCTCTGAAGCATATAGAGGGTTGAATTCCACCTCGTTACCACTTCTTGCTTCAGATGATGGCAGGGCAGGTTCAGTAGTTTTTGGTGGTGCTCCAGTCTTCTGTACGTGGTGCCTGTACGCCGAAAGTGTCCCGCAATTTTTCTGGCCACCGACAGCATCTCTTGCACGCCCCTGTCGTTTTTTAAAAAATTCTGCACCACCAAATTCAAGGTATGTGCAAAACATGGGACGTGCTGGAATTTGCCCATATTTAATGCACACACAATATTGCTGGCGTTGTCCGATGCCACAAATCCACAGGAGAGTCCAATTGGGGTAAGCCATTCCGCGATGATCTTCCTCAGTTGCCGTAAGAGGTTTTCAGCTGTGTGCGTATTCTGGAAAGCGGTGATACAAAGCGTAGCCTGCCTAGGAAAGAGTTGGCGTTTGCGAGATGCTGCTACTGGTGCCGCCGCTGCTGTTCTTGCGGCGGGAGTCCATACATCTACCCAGTGGGCTGTCACAGTCATATAGTCCTGACCCTGCCCTGCTCCACTTGTCCACATGTCCGTGGTTAAGTGGACATTGGGTACAACTGCATTTTTTAGGACACTGGTGAGTCTTTTTCTGACGTCCGTGTACATTCTCGGTATCGCCTGCCTAGAGAAGTGGAACCTAGATGGTATTTGGTAACGGGGGCACACTGCCTCAATAAATTGTCTAGTTCCCTGTGAACTAACGGCGGATACCGGACGCACGTCTAACACCAACATAGTTGTCAAGGACTCAGTTATCCGCTTTGCAGTAGGATGACTGCTGTGATATTTCATCTTCCTCGCAAAGGACTGTTGAACAGTCAATTGCTTACTGGAAGTAGTACAAGTGGGCTTACGACTTCCCCTCTGGGATGACCATCGACTCCCAGCGGCAACAACAGCAGCGCCAGCAGCAGTAGGCGTTACACGCAAGGATGCATCGGAGGAATCCCAGGCAGGAAAGGACTCGTCAGACTTGCCAGTGACATGGCCTGCAGGACTATTGGCATTCCTGGGGAAGGAGGAAATTGACACTGAGGGAGTTGGTGGGGTGGTTTGCGTGAGCTTGGTTACAAGAGGAAGGGATTTACTGGTCAGTGGACTGCTTCCGCTGTCACCCAAAGTTTTTGAACTTGTCACTGACTTATTATGAATGCGCTGCAGGTGACGTATAAGGGAGGATGTTCCGAGGTGGTTAACGTCCTTACCCCTACTTATTACAGCTTGACAAAGGGAACACACGGCTTGACACCTGTTGTCCGCATTTCTGGTGAAATACCTCCACACCGAAGAGCTGATTTTTTTGGTATTTTCACCTGGCATGTCAACGGCCATATTCCTCCCACGGACAACAGGTGTCTCCCCGGGTGCCTGACTTAAACAAACCACCTCACCATCAGAATCCTCCTGGTCAATTTCCTCCCCAGCGCCAGCAACACCCATATCCTCCTCATCCTGGTGTACTTCAACACTGACATCTTCAATCTGACTATCAGGAACTGGACTGCGGGTGCTCCTTCCAGCACTTGCAGGGGGCATGCAAATAGTGGAAGGCGCATGCTCTTCACGTCCAGTGTTGGGAAGGTCAGGCATCGCAAACGACACAATTGGACTCTCCTTGTGGATTTGGGATTTCAAAGAACGCACAGTTCTTTGCGGTGCTTTTGCCAGCTTGAGTCTTTTCAGTTTTCTAGCGAGAGGCTGAGTGCTTCCATCCTCATGTGAAGCTGAACCACTAGCCATGAACATAGGCCAGGGCCTCAGCCGTTCCTTGCCACTCCGTGTGGTAAATGGCATATTGGCAAGTTTACGCTTCTCCTCCGACAATTTTATTTTAGGTTTTGGAGTCCTTTTTTTTCTGATATTTGGTGTTTTGGATTTGACATGCTCTGTACTATGACATTGGGCATCGGCCTTGGCAGACGACGTTGCTGGCATTTCATCGTCTCGGCCATGACTAGTGGCAGCAGCTTCAGCACGAGGTGGAAGTGGATCTTGATCTTTCCCTAATTTTGGAACCTCAACTTTTTTGTTCTCCATATTTTATAGGCAGAACTAAAAGGCACCTCAGGTAAACAATGGAGATGGATGGATTGGATACTAGTATACAATTATGGACGGACTGCCACGGTTAGGTGGTATAAAAAAACCACGGTTAGGTGGTATATATTATAATAATAATACAATTATGGATGGACGGACTGCCTGCCGACTGCCGACACAGAGGTAGCCACAGCCGTGAACTACCGCACTGTACACTGGTTGATAAAGAGATAGTAGTATACTCGTAACAACTAGTATGACACTATGACGACGGTATAAAGAATGGAAAAAAAACCACGGTTAGGTGGTATATATTATAATAATAATACAATTATGGATGGACGGACTGCCTGCCGACTGCCGACACAGAGGTAGCCACAGCCGTGAACTACCGCACTGTACACTGGTTGATAAAGAGATAGTAGTATACTCGTAACAACTAGTATGACACTATGACGACGGTATAAAGAATGAAAAAAAAACCACGGTTAGGTGGTATATATTATAATAATAATACAATTATGGATGGACGGACTGCCTGCCGACTGCCGACACAGAGGTAGCCACAGCCGTGAACTACCGCACTGTACACTGGTTGATAAAGAGATAGTAGTATACTCGTAACAATTAGGATGACACTATGACGGTATAAAGAATGAAAAAAAAACCACGGTTAGGTGGTAGGTATATAATAATAAATAATACAATTCTGGTCGGACGGACTGCCTGCCGTGTGCCGACACAGAGGTAGCCACAGCCGTGAACTACCGCACTGTACACTGGTTGATAAAGAGATAGTAGTATACTCGTAACAATTAGGATGACACTATGACGGTATAAAGAATGAAAAAAAAACCACGGTTAGGTGGTAGGTATATAATAATAAATAATACAATTCTGGTCGGACGGACTGCCTGCCGTGTGCCGACACAGAGGTAGCCACAGCCGTGAACTACCGCACTGTACACTGGTTGATAAAGAGATAGTAGTATACTCGTAACAATTAGGATGACACTATGACGGTATAAAGAATGAAAAAAAAAACCACGGTTAGGTGGTAGGTATATAATAATAAATAATACAATTCTGGTCGGACGGACTGCCTGCCGTGTGCCGACACAGAGGTAGCCACAGCCGTGAACTACCGCACTGTACACTGGTTGATAAAGAGATAGTAGTATACTCGTAACAATTAGGATGACACTATGACGGTATAAAGAATGAAAAAAAAAACCACGGTTAGGTGGTAGGTATATAATAATAAATAATACAATTCTGGTCGGACGGACTGCCTGCCGTGTGCCGACACAGAGGTAGCCACAGCCGTGAACTACCGCACTGTACACTGGTTGATAAAGAGATAGTAGTATACTCGTAACAATTAGGATGACACTATGACGGTATAAAGAATGAAAAAAAAACCACGGTTAGGTGGTAGGTATATAATAATAAATAATACAATTCTGGTCGGACGGACTGCCTGCCGTGTGCCGACACAGAGGTAGCCACAGCCGTGAACTACCGCACTGTACTGTGTCTGCTGCTAATATAGACTGGTTGATATTTAAAGAGATATTAGTAGTATACAACAATACTATACTGGTGGTCAGGCACTGGTCACCACTCCTGCAGCAAAAGTGTGCACTGTTAATTAATATAATTGTACTCCTGGCTCCTGCTAACAACCTGCAGTGCTCCCCAGTCTCCCCCACAATTAATTATAAGCTTTTAATTTATACATTGATGACTGTGCAGCACACTGGGCTGAGCTGAGTGCACACAGACTGAGTCACACTGTGTGACTGACTGTGCTGTGTATCGTTTTTTTTTTCAGGCAGAGAACGGATATAGCAGAGAGAAGTGAACGGATATATTATATTAAATAAAAGTTAACTAGCAACTGCACTGGTCACTGACTGTGGTAAACTAACTCTGTCTGCGACTCTGCACAATCTCTCTCTCTCTATCTAATCTATCTCTATTCTAATGGAGAGGACGCCAGACATGTCCTCTCCCTATCAATCTCAATGCACGAGTGAAAATGGCGGCGACGCGCGGCTCCTTATATAGAATCCGAGTCTCGCGATAGAATCCGAGCCTCGCGAGAATCCGACAGCGTCATGATGACGTTCGGGCGCGCTCGGGTTAACCGAGCAAGGCGGGAAGATCCGAGTCGCTCGGACCCGTGAAAAAAAACATGAAGTTCGGGCGGGTTCGGATTCCGAGGAACCGAACCCGCTCATCTCTAGTAGGCCACTGCTCTACCTACCTCTGTGTCGTCAAGTATACTATCCATCCATACCTGTGATACATTTAAGCTTTTTTGCGCAGTATATATAATTATACAGTAGTAGGACAGTGAATAATTTTGCTGACCACCAGTATATAATATATAGCAGTACGGTACAGTAGGCCACTGCTTTACCTACCTCTGTGTCGTCAAGTATACTATCCATCCATACCTGTGGTGCATTTAAGTTTTTTTGCGCAGTATATATATAGTATATAGCGACCTTGGTGCACCTCTTTTTTTCTTTGCATCATGTGCTGTTTGGGGACTATTTTTTGAAGTGCCATCCTATCTGACACTGCAGTGCCACTCCTAGATGAGCCAGGTGGGTCGCTTAGCTTAGTCACACAGCTACCTTATTGCGCCTCTTTTTTTCTTTGCATCATGTGCTGTTTGGGGACTATTTTTTTAATCTGCCATCCTATCTGACACTGCAGTGCCACTCCTAGATGGGCCAGGTGTTTGTGTCGGCCACTTGGGTCGCTTAGCTTAGTCACACAGCTACCTCATTGCGCCTCTTTTTTCCTTTGCATCATGTGCTGTTTGGGGACTATTTTTTGAAGTGCCATCCTGTCTGACACTGCAGTGCCACTCCTAGATGGGCCAGGTATTTGTGTCGGCCACTTGGGTCGCTTAGCTTAGCCATCCAGCGACCTTGGTGCACCTCTTTTTTTCTTTGCATCATGTGGTGTTTGGGGACTATTTTTTGAAGTGCCATCCTGTCTGACACTGCAGTGCCACTCCTAGATGGGCCAGGTGTTTGTGTCAGCCACTTGGGTCGCTTAGCTTAGTCACACAGCTACCTCATTGCACCTCTTTTTTCCTTTGCATCATGTGCTGTTTGGGGACTATTTTTTGAAGTGCCATCCTGTCTGACACTGCAGTGCCACTCCTAGATGGGCCAGGTGTTTGTGTCGGCCACTTGGGTCGCTTAGCTTAGTCATCCAGCGACCTCGGTGCAAATTTTAGGACTAAAAATAATATTGTGAGGTGTTCAGAATAGACTGAAAATGAGTGGAAATTATGGTTATTGAGGTTAATAATACTATGGGATCAAAATGACCCCCAAATTCTATGATTTAAGCTGTTTTTGAGGGTTTTTTTGTAAAAAAACACCCGAATCCAAAACACACCCGAATCCTACAAAAAATTTCAGGGAGGTTTTGCCAAAACGCGTCCGAATCCAAAACACGGCCGCGGAACCGAATCCAAAACCCGAAAAATGTCCGGTGCACATCACTAGTAATGTTAGTGAATACTTTCAATGGAATTCCATCATCTAGGCCAGGCATGTCCAGCTATTGTGAAACTATACATCCCAGCATGCCCTGACACAGCCTTAGCATTCTCTGACAGCAAAACTGTGTCAGAGCATGCTGGGATATGTAGTTTCACAACAGCTGGAGGGCCGCAGTTTGGACATGCCTGATCTAGGCAGTATTGTCGGTAGAAGTAGTAAATGGTACACAATCTAAAGCAAACATTTTAAATATAAAGTTGGGATCATTTTTTTTTTTGTTTTTTTTTTAGCAAAATTAGCAGTAAAAGCTTAAAATTATACTGGTCAACATGATTATTTTCACAAGAAAACTGAATAGTGACTAGTAAAGTTTTAAATTCTGAATTCAAATATATGATTAGAATTTTGTGACAGGTACTTTTCTTTTTTCATATTTTAGTGTTCTTTATGGCCTGTCATACACACAGAGAGAGACAGTCAGGATCATACATCCCCAAATTTGCTGTTGAAGGTCATTGCTTTATTGCTTGGTTTGCAACTTGGGTATGCTGTTTCTTGTGTGAATGGGACAGTAGGGATAGGAAGTCTCACTACATTAGAAAATAACGGCCTAAACGTGAATCTCTTATTCTTGGACAGAAAAATGTGTTCAATATCCCTTTAGTGGATCCTGAAAAAGTGTATTTCCCACCACTGCACATTAAACTAGGACTGATGAAACAATTTGTCAAAGCAATAGCTATAATCTCTGCTGCATTTTCTTTTTAATTTGAAATCTAAATTTCCAAAAGTAAGCAATGCAAAACTGGAAGAAGGACTTTTATAGGGCCACAAGTAGTGATGTGCACCGGAAATTTTTCGGGTTTTGTGTTTTGGTTTTGGATTCGGTTCCGCGGCCGTGATTTGGATTCGGACGCGTTTTGGCAAAACCTCCCTGAAAATTTTTTGTAGGATTCGGGTGTGTTTTGGATTCGGGTGTTTTTTTAAAAAAAAACCCTCAAAAACAGCTTAAATCATAGAATTTGGGGGTCATTTTGATCCCATAGTATTATTAACCTCAATAACCATAATTTCCACTCATTTTCAGTCTATTCTGAACACCTCACAATATTATTTTTAGTCCTAAAATTTGCACCGAGGTCGCTGGATGACTAAGCTAAGCGACCCAAGTGGCCGACACAAACACCTGGCCCATCTAGGAGTGGCACTGCAGTGTCAGACAGGATGGCAGATTTAAAAAATAGTCCCCAAACAGCACATGATGCAAAGAAAAAAAGAGTTGCACCAAGGTCGCTGGATGGCTAAGCTAAGCGACACAAGTGGCCGGCACAAACACCTGGCCCATCTAGGAGTGGCACTGCAGTGTCAGGCAGGATGGCACTTCAAAAATATTGTCCCCAAACAGCACATGATGCAAAGAAAAAAAGAGGCGCAATGAGGTAGCTGTGTGACTAAGCTAAGCGACCCAAGTGGCCGACACAAACACCTGGCCCATCTAGGAGTGGCACTGCAGTGTCAGGCAGGATGGCACTTCAAAAATATTGTCCCCAAACAGCACATGATGCAAAGAAAAAAAGAGGCGCAATGAGGTAGCTGTGTGACTAAGCTAAGCAACCCAAGTGGCCGACACAAACACCTGGCCCATCAAGGAGTGGCACTGCAGTTTTCTAGCGAGAGGATGAGTGCTTCCATCCTCATGTGAATCTGAACCACTAGCCATGAACATAGGCCAGGGCCTCAGCCGTTCCTTGCCACTCCGTGTCGTAAATGGCATATTGGCAAGTTTACGCTTCTCCTCAGACGCTTTTAATTTTGATTTTTGGGTCATTTTACTGAACTTTTGTTTTTTGGATTTTACATGCTCTCTACTATGACATTGGGCATCGGCCTTGGCAGACGACGTTGATGGCATTTCATCGTCTCGGCCATGACTAGTGGCAGCAGCTTCAGCACGAGGTGGAAGTGGATCTTGATCTTTCCCTATTTTACCCTCCACATTTTTGTTCTCCATTTTTTAATGTGTGGAATTATATGCCAGTATCAATAGCAATGGCCTACTACTATATATACTGCGCACAACTGAAATGCACCACAGGTATGGATGGATAGTATACTTGACGACACAGAGGTAGGTAGAGCAGTGGCCTTCTGTACCGTACTGCTATATATTATATACTGGTGGTCAGCAAACTGTGCAAAACTGAAATGCACCACAGGTATGGATGGATAGTATACTTGATGACACAGAGGTAGGTAGAGCAGTGGCCTTCTGTACCGTACTGCAATATATTATATACTGGTGGTCAGCAAAATTATGCACTGTACTCCTACTATATACTACAATGCAGCACAGATATGGAGCGTTTTTCAGGCAGAGAATGTATAATACTGGTGGTCACTGGTCAGCAAAACTCTGCACTGTACTCCTCCTATATAATACTGGTGGTCCCCAGTCCCCACAATAAAGCAGTGTGAGCACAGATATATGCAGCCCACTGAGCACAGATATGGAGCGTTTTTCAAGCAGAGAACGTATAATACTGGTGGTCACTGGTCAGCAAAATTCTGCACTGTACTCCTCCTATATAATACTGGTGGTCCCCAGTCCCCACAATAAAGCAGTGTGAGCACAGATATATGCAGCACACTGAGCACAGATATGGAGCGTTTTTCAAGCAGAGAACGTATAATACTGGTGGTCACTGGTCAGCAAAACTCTGCACTGTACTCCTCCTATATAATACTGGTGGTCCCCAGTCCCCACAGTAAAGCAGTGTGAGCACAGATATATGCAGCACACTGAGCACAGATATGGAGCGTTTTTCAAGCAGAGAACGTATAATACTGGTGGTCACTGGTCAGCAAAATTCTGCACTGTACTCCTCCTATATAATACTGCTGGTCCCCAGTCCCCACAATAAAGCAGTGTGAGCACAGATATATGCAGCACACTGAGCACAGATATGGAGCGTTTTTCAGGCAGAGAACGTATAATACTGGTGGTCACTGGTCAGCAAAACTCTGCACTGTACTCCTCCTATATAATACTGCTGGTCCCCAGTCCCCACAATTAAGCAGTGTGAGCACAGATATATGCAGCACACTGAGCACAGATATGGAGCGTTTTTCAGGCTAAGAACGTATAATACTGGTGGTCACTGGTCAGCAAAACTCTGCACTGTACTCCTCCTATATAATTCTGCTGGTCCCCAGTCCCCACAATAAAGCAGTGAGCACAGATATTTGCAGCCACCTGAATAAAACTGAGAGGACGCCAGCCACGTCCTCTCACTATCATTTCCAATGCACGAGTGAAAAATGGCGGCGACGCGCGGCTCCTTATATAGAATCCGAATCTCGCGAGAATCCGACAGCGGGATGAAGACGTTTGGGCGCGCTCGGGTTAACCGAGCAAGGCGGGAAGATTTGAATCTGCCTCGGAACCGTGTAAAATGGGTGAAGTTCGGGGGGGTTCGGATTCCGACGAACCGAACCCGCTCATCACTAGCCATAAGTAAGATCAGTGATGGATGATGAAAATTTCCAGGAACTGTTAAATCCACAGGAAAAAAGGAGCCTGGTTGTCATTCAGAAATATCTGTTGTTGTTTTCTTGGAAATCGTAAAGAAGAAACATATTGAGCTATAGTGAGTGATCTAGTGAATTCATACAAAGCTACGGGATGCAACATGTTGTTAAAATGTCACTTCTTGGACTCCCACCGAGACTTCTTCCCAGAAAATCTTGGGGCTGTCATAGGCTGACCATATTATCCCTTTAACCTGGGACACTCATGAATTACACAGGTTCTCTGCTGGCTGACTACAAGCCTGCATTTCACCTGGTTTTAAGCAGCCACAGAACCTGTGTAATTCATGAGTGTCCCAGGTTAAAGGCATAATATGGCGAGCATCAGTAGATTGCTACGATGGAAAAGAGGTACCTGTTAGTATATGGTGCACTCTGTACCTGTCTCCTTCTGTGTATCAGTCTATGGGTGCATCCCCTAGTATTAGACCTCTAGTGCCAGGAGTCACTGGGAGGCAGAGTTATATGATGCAGTTCCTGTTCCTCCATCTCAGAGAGAGTGTGAGGAGAGTGTGACACACACACACACACACACACACACACAAAGACTGAGATACAGAGTCCTGGTGTACAAGTGTGCAGAGCTGAGACTGGGAGCAGATCTCAGCTACAGAGACTCACAGTGTTCCAGTGCATGCATCATCTTCTCTACAGTGGGAGTCAGACTGCACGGCTGTGCAGTCCTCCATGCTTCACCACCACAGACATCTCCTGATAAGTACCACTACCTAATGCTGTTACCTTGTTTGATATATGGGCTCCTGATTACCGCTATCAGTGTTACATCTGAGTAACCTGTGTACACTAAATAAACCTACATTAGTACTAATTTAATAAAACTTTAAATGTACATCACAAAAACCCTGCATGATGGAAAAAATCTGAATGTTATTCAAATTCAGCACGAAAAATACATTTAAATTCAGTTTATTTAGTGAAAGAAAAAGTTTATTTTTGCAGACCAGTTTTATTTAAAATTGTGTTTGAAATATAATCACAGACAGCGCATGAAGGATCTTTTGATATGTTCATTTTTGTCATATACAAATTAGGTTCATTTTTGCAAAATGAAAGTAACTAAACATCAATGCGTTTCTGGTCCATAATTATAAATTCAAGCAGAAGAATACAGTGACAATATGTATGGTATTGGGAACAGAATAGCAGAGAAGTAATAAGATTTCTAAAATGCGCAAACTACCAATTATTTGCTGAATAATTTTAGTAATTTAAACTGTAGCTCGGATATAGGTTCAATATGTGAGCAGTGCTGTATTTCCATATTTCCTTGCTCATTCCATTTGTATTTCTTTGTGATTTATTATTGAGAGGTTTGCAAACAACAAAGAAAAAATAAATTATAATAATAATACAAATATCAGTATGCATAGCAGCTGTAGTTTTACGTACATGGCACATAGGTAAATGTATTATATAGTGACATGCATCATGCCACTATAACACTTCCTGCTTCGCCTCATTACCGTGGCGAAGCCAGAAGGGACATCGACAAGATGTATTAACAACTTGTCTGCCGGCGATGTCCCCTGAGCACACAGCGCGTCAGCTCTCCTTCCCGGCCGTCTCCTCTGAGCATGCCTGGGATCTCACTACTCACACAAGATCCCAAGCTCAGCCCAGAGCCGACACCCACCACACCTTTGTCCCTACTGTGGTGAATGGGCATCGCTGACCATTCCAACACCTGCAGCTGTCGATTTCGTCAGCTGCAGGTGTCGGAACGGTCAGCCATCATACATGGGGGAGAAGTGGTATAGTGAACATAACGTGCGCTGATACCGCTTCTCCCCCATATCGCAGGGTAATACATTTACCCTGCAATATATGTGGCAGTGGCGTTCTTGAAAATAGCATTATACTGATAAATCTCTTAAAACTTTAATGCACAAACAAAGGGGTGGATTGGGATGCCGGGACAGTCCCTGCTCAGCCTGGTCCTCCCCCTCCCCCCTTAGTGGCTCTGCTCCCCCCACGCCAGTCTGATTAATTTAATGTAGTGTACTTAAGCTGTAGGTTAGAGTAGGTCATTTTTTGTGTGTAAAGCATTGTACAGGGAACTGGTAGTCTGGTAGTGTACCCTATTGGTTTGTGATGTGGTTTAATCAGAGCCAGCCATAGGCATAGGCAATCTAGGCAATTGCCTAGGGCATTTGATATGCCTAGGGGCATCAGCAGCTTCTGCTGATTAAAATGATATGCGGCATGCCTATATTCTGTGTGTAGCATTTCATATGCAGATACATCCGCCGTCTCACACAGTATATAGGCATGCTGCATATCATTTTAATCAGCAGAAGCTGCTTGTGCATCCTAGCCACATAGCAATGCAAATAAGATGCATTTTCATAAAAAAAGGTGCCCGACGTTAGCATTGAGGCAACAGTGTTAGTGGCAGTGTGAGCGCTGTGTGCATGTGAGTGGGTTGGTTGTGCAGCAGTGTTCGGAATATGTGTAAGGAGCATTATGTTTGTCATGTAAAATGAATTAATAATGTGCAACATTTGTGTAAGGGGCACTGTGTGTGTCATTATGTGTATAAGGGCATTAATAATGAGCAGCATATTTGTAACAGGGTACCACTGTATGTGTGTCATTATGTGTATAGGGGCACTAATAATGTGCAGCAAATGTGTAGGGGGCACTATGTGTGTCATTATGTGTATAAGGGCATTAATAATGTGCGGCATATGTGAAAGGGACATTATGTGTAAAAGGGCATTAATAAAGGTTGTCATAATGTGTAAGGCGCATTATGTTTATAAGGACATTAATGATGTGTCTCATATGTGTAAGGAGCATTACTCTGTGGCATTATGTGTATAAGGTGCTCTACTATGTGGCACTGCGTATAGAAAGGGCACTACTGTGTCGTCTAATGTGAATAAAGAGCAATAGGGTGTGGTGCAATGTGAATAAGGAGCAATTCAGTGTGATGTAATGTGAATAAGGGGCTCTACTGTGAGGAGTAACGTTTATAAGGTAAAGTGATACTACTGTGGGATGTAATATGAATTATGGACACTATCGCATGATCAAATGTGAATAAAGCTGCAGTACTGTGTTGCGTACTTGGAATTGGGGTTACTATTGTGTGGCCATGCCCCTTGCCAGCAAAAACACACCCCTTTATGGGCTGAGCACCAAATGTGCCAACTGTTCCTATTTAAAATATAGGGGGTACAAACACCAAAATAAGGACTGCTATGGGTGAGGGGTGATGGTGCTGTGAAAGAGGTGCAAGGTCAGAGGCGGAACCAGCGGTGGTGCTAGGGGGCACCAGACAAAATCTTGCCTAGGGAATCATATTGGTTAGGGCCTGCTCTGGGTTTAATGGTTTTATTTTTGGGGTGTGTGGTGGTGTAAACAGTGTAATATATTGGTGTGCATGTAGTGTCATGGTATGCGTTGTGCTGGCTAATTAGTTTAATGCTTTACTGCAGTATATAGGTTAATACAGAAGAATATACTATTCTTCATAGTGTAATGGTAAAGTGCACCATACAGGTACAGTAGAAGGTATTAGGGGCCTATTTATCTCCATTCACATCCAGGATGCAGATGACCGGTGATAAAATCGCCCCAACTCGCACTGCGATAATTGATTACATCGCAGAGATGTATCAATTATCGCATGCAGGAACAGAGCTTGCGGGCAAGCTCTGTCCCTGCGATGCCTCTTTGCAGCATCATCTGGGTTTTTTTGTAAAAAATAACCCGATGTCCTGCTGCGCATGCACCTCCCCGACATAGCCGCTACCGCCGTCGCCCGGTCGACCCCCCCATCGCGACTACCCCCGCATGCCGCGGAGCCCACCCCAGAAGATCAATACCCACCTGTCCAGGGAGCCGGTCCGCGCTGCTTCAGGAAGCTGCTGGGCGCCGGGTCCTTCTCCTGCGCTGTGACCCCCAGTGCTGTAAAGTCCGCTGCCGTTTTGCAGCATCACTTTACTGCACCGGGGTCACAGCGCAGCATATGGGGGACCCGGTGCCCGGCGGCGCTCGCCTGAGCAGCGGACACCAGCTCCCTGGACAGGTGAGTATGGTTCTATTTTTTTACACTGTGTTCAGCTTGTGTGGCCATCGGACACACATAGCTGATCACTCTGCCGGGTCACCGCTCAGCTTTCTCTGCCAAGGGCGAGAGCTGGCGAGATTATCACAGGGCACACTGCGGTATTTTTTCACATTTTTTTTTTTAGTAAATTTGGCCACATCACATTTCCCATTATAAGTATGGGGAATGCGATGTGGGTTACTAAAAAAAAAAGTGAAAAAAGGGTTTGGAGCAGTTTATCTAAATGCACTTTAATACATTCAGGTGATACTAAAATAATGTGAAAAGGGTGTGAAAACACCCTTTTTCACATTATTTTAGTAAAAATAATGTTAAATAAGATTTTACTCACCGGTAAATCTATTTCTCGTAGTCCGTAGTGGATGCTAGGGACTCCGTAAGGACCATGGGGAATAGACGGGCTCCGCAGGAGACTGGGCACTCTAAGAAAGATTTAGTACTACTGGTGTGCACTGGCTCCTCCCTCTATGCCCCTCCTCCAGACCTCAGTTAAGGAAACTGTGCCCAGAAGAGCTGACATTACAAGGAAAGGATTTTGGAATCCAGGGTAAGACTCATACCAGCCACACTGTATAACTTGTGATAACATACCCAGTCAACAGTATGAACAACAACAGAGCATCAGACAAACCTGATGCAACCATAACATAACCCTTATTTAAGCAATAACTATATACAAGAATTGCAGAAGAAGTCGGCACTTGGGACGGGCGCCCAGCATTCACTACGGACTACGAGAAATAGATTTACCGGTGAGTAAAATCTTATTTTCTCCAACGTCCTAGTGGATGCTGGGGACTCCGTAAGGACCATGGGGATTATACCAAAGCTCCCAAACGGGCGGGAGAGTGCGGATGACTCTGCAGCACCGAATGAGCAAACACAAGGTCCTCCTCAGCCAGGGTATCAAACTTGTAGAACTTTGCAAAAGTGTTTGAACCCGACCAAGTAGCTGCTCGGCAAAGCTGTAATGCCGAGACCCCTCGGGCAGCCGCCCAAGAAGAGCCCACCTTCCTTGTGGAATGGGCTTTTACTGATTTTGGAGGCGGCAAGCCAGCCGCAGAATGAGCCTGCTGAATCGTGTCACTGATCCAGCGAGCAATAGTCTGCTTTGAAGCAGGAGCACCCAGCTTGTTGGATGCATACAGGATAAACAGCGAGTCAGTTTTCCTGACTCCAGCCGTTCTGGCTACACAAATCTTCAAAGCCCCGACTACATCTAGTTACTTGGAATCCTCCAAGTCACGAGTAGCCGCAGGCACCACAATAGGTTGGTTCAAATGAAAAGATGACACCACCTTTGGCAGAAATTGCGGACGAGTCCGTAATTCTGCCCTGTCCATATGGAAAACCAGATAGGGGCTTTTACATGACAAAGCCGCCAATTCTGACACACGCCTAGCCACTGGTGGCACAAAAGGGGGCTGAATATGCAGCACTCCCTTTACAAATGTCTGAACTTCAGGTAGAGAAGCTAGTTTTTTTATGAAAGAAAATGGATAGGGCCGAAATCTAGACCTTAATGGACCCCAATTTTAGGCCCAAAGTCACTCCCGACTGTAGGAAGTGAAGAAAACGGCCCAGCTGGAATTCCTCTGTAGAGGCATTCCTGGCCTCACACCAAGCAACATATTTTCGCCGTATACAGTGATAATGTTTAGCCGTCACGTCCTTCCTAGCCTTTATCAGCGTAGGAATAACCTCATCCGGAATCCCTTTTTTGTTTACTAGGATCCGGCGTTCAACCGCCATGCCGTCAAACGCAGCTGCGGTAAGTCTTGGAACAGACAAGGTCCCTGCTGCAACAGATCCTGCCCTAGAGGCAGAGGCCATGGGTCCTCTGTGAGCATTTCTTGCAGCTCTGGATACCAAGTCCTTCTTGGCCAATCCGGAACAATGAGTATTGTTCTCACTCCTCTTTTCCTTATGATTCTCAGCACCTTGGGTAAGAGAGGAAGAGGAGGAAACACATAAACAGACTGGAACATCCACGGTGTCACCAGTGCGTCTACAGCTATCGCCTGAGAGTCTCTTGACCTGGCGCAATACCTCTGTAGCTTTTTGTTGAGGCGGGATGCCATCATGTCCACCTGTGGCAGTTCCCACCAACCTACAATCTGCGCGAAGACTTCTTGATGAAGTCCCCCCTCTCGCGGGTGGAGGTCGTGCCTGCTGAGGAAGTCTGCTTCCCAGTTGTCCACTCCCGGAATGAACACTGCTGACAGTGCTCGTACGTGATTCTCCGCCCATCGAAGAATTCTGGTGGCTTCCGCCATCGCCACCCTGCTCCTTGTGCCGCCTTGGCGGTTTACATGAGCTACTGCGGTGACGTTGTCTGATTGAATCAGCACCGATTGGTTGCGAAGCAGGGTCTCCGCTTGACTTAGGGCGTTGTATATGGCCCTTAGTTCCAGGATATTGATGTGAAGGCAAGTCTCCTGACTTGACCACAGCCCTTGGAAACTTTTTCCCTGAGTGACTGCTCCCCACCCTCGGAGGCTTGCATCCGTGGTCACCAGGACCCAGTCCTGAATGCCGAACCTGCGGCCCTCGAGAAGGTGAGTACTCTGCAGCCACCACAGGAGAGACACCCTGGCCCCGGGGGATAGGGTGATTAACCGATGCATCTAAAGATGTGATCCAGAACACTTTGTCCAGTAAGTCCCATTAGAAGGTCCTCTCATGGAACCTGCCGAAAGGAATGGCCTCGTATGATGCCACCATCCTTCCCAGGACTCGAGTGCAGTGATGCACTGACACCTGTTTTGGTTTTAATAGATTCCTGACCAGTGTCACGAGCTCCTGAGCTCTCTCTATCGGGAGATAACCCCTTTTCTGGTCTGTGTCTAGGATCATGCCTAGGAGAGGCAGATGAGCTGTAGGAACCAACTGCGACTTTGGAATATATAGAATCCAGCCGTGTTGCCGTTACACTTCCAGAGAAAGTGATACGCTGTTCAGCCACTGCTCTCTTGATCTCGCTTTTATGGAGATCGTCCAAGTACGTGATAATAGTGACACCTTGCTTCCGCAGGAGCACCAACATTTCCTCTGAAATTGGTAATGACAATCCTGTACCGCAATTCTGAGGTACGCCTGATGAGGTGGATAAATGGGGACATGAAGGTATGCCTCCTTTATGTCCCGAGTCACTATAAAATCTCCCCCTTTCAGGTTTGTAACGACCGCTCTTAGCGATTCCATCTTGAACTTGAACCTTTTCAGGTATATGTTCAGGAATTTTAAATTCAATATGGGTCTGACCGAACAGTCTGGTTTCGGGATTACCACATGGTCGAATAATAACCCCCTCCTTGTCGAAGGAGGGGAACCTTGACCACCACCTGTTGAAGATACAATTTGTGATTTGCAGTTAACCCTGTTTCCCTCTCGTGGGGGGAAGCCGGCAGGGCCGTCAGTGAGGAGGCCTCTTCTCAAAGTCCAGCTTGTATCCCTGAGACACAATATCTATTGCCCAGGGATCTAACAGGGAGTGAACCCACTTGTTGCAGAACTTACGAAAGCGTGCCCCCACCGGGCCTAGCTCCGTCTGTGGAGCCCCAGCGACATGCGGTGGATTTTCATAGAGGCCGGGGAGGACTTCTGTTCCTGGGAACTAGCTGTGTTGTGCAGCTTCTTTCCTCTGGCCCCGCCTCTGGCAAGAAAGGACGCACCTCGGACTTTCTTGTTTCTTTGTTCGAAAAGCTGCATTTGATAATGACGTGCTTTCCTAGGCTGTGCAGAAATATAAGGCAAAATATCAGAACTAACAGCTATAGCCGTGGAGACCAGGTCCGAGAACCCTTCTCCACACAATCCTCAGCCTTCCATATGCCACTTAAGTTGGCATCATCTGTCCATTGCATATTCTACAGGACACGTCAAGCAGAAATCGACATAGCTTTGACTCTAGGACCCAGTATACTCATGTCTCTTTGGGCATGTTTGATTATATATATCTCTTAAGACAGCATCTTTAATATATATACATATCTCTCTATATACATATATATATATATATATAAAATTGTTATACAAACCTATACTGACAAATGGTCTAAGGATTTGAAGATTCATTTTGGAGTATAGCTGTATTGATCACCCCTCTGAAGAAGTCCGTTAAGGACGAAACGCGTCAGGGTGGAAGAGAAAATATATACCCTTCATTATTTCATCTAACATTCATCAATGCTATGTATCTATGAAAGGGTTCTCTTTTTGCATTATATGCTTTTAATAAATTGATATTATTTATTTATTGATGTGGTCAATCGTATGGCTGGTTGAATAAATAAGTGATTATTAGCGCCATCTGATACATCGTTTTGGATATATATATATATATATATATATATATACATACATACACATACATACTAGGGTCTCAATTTCTGCTGATAAGGTACCTGTCCATGCCGCCCCAGCGCTATAAACCCATGCCGACACAATCGCCGGTCTGAGTAGTGTACCAGAATGTGCACACTATCTGCAGGATCCCTGAGAATAGCTAGGGCTACCTTCTGGGCAAACGTGACACCCTAGGGGAAGATTCCCATCACATCCTGGCCCTAGTGGGGAAAGGATACTGCCTGAGAATTCTTTGTGGGAACCTGTAGTCTCTTGTCTGGAGATTCCCGCTCTTTTTCCTCATGAGAGGAGGGAAATTTACCTTAGCTTTCTTCCCCTTAAACATGTGTACCCTTGTGCAGAGCCGAGTGAAAAGTGTGTTTTAGGTGTTACAAATGTGCGCAGTAAAAAACAAAATCATGCAGCAGAAGTACACGTGAATGAGAGTGTTCATCCAACACTCAAAATATAGGAAGTATTCTCAAAGATTATTTACGTGCTCAAACCTGCGCTTATTTTGCTTAAACATGTATATAATTATACCAATAACCGTGCTTTAAGTACAAAAAAACACATACAATAATAGTGTGTGACATGCAAAGCACCACCTCCAAATAACAATAATTACTGAGCTTTTATAGAAGATGAAGGGATCACAAGCTTCTATGCATAACTCCTTTGTGTTATGCAGGGGTAATACCATCCAATGGTTTCTGAAATGGAATAAAACGTGCTTCCCCTATATGGTATCAACCATTACAGGGGGGAACCAGCACAGAAAGAAATAATAGTGCAGTAGTTTGTATAAAATGGAGATTTCTTTTGACTCAGTCACTCTTCTGACGAAGGACCCGGCGAGGTCCGAAACGCGTTAAGTGTGGTCTCGATAACTCCTGCTGGTCGGACACTCAGTCACTCTGCATTACCACTTTTGGAGAAGCATCTACAAGTTCCGGAACTGTGGACGCTGATCCCCTCCTGAACTCCATCTGCAGGATTTTGGTGATATGCTTGTAGTGTTCCAGTGCCACTACCATAGAAGGATGTTTACATGTGTTTTTATAATTGATCTGTTGTAAGTGCATTTTGTATTAAAAATAAATCTCCATTTTATACAAACTACTGCACTATTATTTCTTTCTGTGCTGGTTCCCCCCTGTAATGGTTGATACCATATAGGGGAAGCACGTTTTATTCCATTTCAGAAACCATTGGATGGTATTACCCCTGCATAACACAAAGGAGTTATGCATAGAAGCTTGTGATCCCTTCATCTTCTATAAAAGCTCAGTAATTATTGTTATTTGGAGGTGGTGCTTTGCATGTCACACACTATTATTGTATGTGTTTTTTTGTACTTAAAGCACGGTTATTGGTATAATTATATACATGTTTAAGCAAAATAAGCGCAGGTTTGAGCACGTAAATAATCTTTGAGAATACCCTTGTGCAGAGCAGGCCATAGGTATAGGCAAACTAGGCAATTGCCTAGGGCATTTGATATGCCCAGGGGCATCAGCAGCTTCTGCTGATTAAAATGATATGCGGCATGCCTATATTCTGTGTGTAGCATTTCATATGCAGATACAGCCGCAGTCGCACACAGTATATAGGCATGCTGCATATCATTCATCAGCAGAAGCTGCTTGTGCATCCTAGCCACATAGCAATGCAAATAAGATGCATTTTCATAAAAAAAAGGTGCCCGACATTAGCATTGAGGCAATATTTATGAGGACACATCTGTATCCAAACAGAGGCAGAGGTCACAGTGTTAGTGGCAGTGTGAGTGCTGTGTGCATGTGAGTGGGTTGGTTGTGCAGTAGTGTTCGTAATATGTGTAAGGAGCATTATGTGTGTCATGTAAAAATGCATTAATAATATGCAACATATGTGTAAGGGGCACTATGTGTGTCATTATGTGTATAAGGGCATTAATAATGTGCGGCATATGTGTAACAGGGAACTACTGTACGTGTGTCATTATGTGTATAGGGGCACTAATAATGTGCAGCAAATGTGTAAGGGGCACTATGTGTGTCATTATGTGTATAAGGGCATTAATAATGTGCAGCATATGTGTAAGGGACATTATGTGTAAAAGGGCATTAATAAAAGAAGTCATAATGTGTAAGGTGCATTATGTTTATAAGGACATTAATAAGGTGTCTCATGTGTAAGGAGCATTACTGTGTGGAATGTGTGTAAATGCATTACTAATGTGTGGCATTATGCGTATAAGGTGCTCTACTATGCGGCGTTGCGTATAGAAAGGGCACTACTGTATCGTCTAATGTGAATAAAGAGCAATAGGGTGTGGTGTAATGTGAATAATGAGCAATTCAGTGTGATGTAATGTGAATAAGGGGCTCTACTGTGAGGAGTAACGTTTATAAGGTAAAGTGATACTTCTGTGGGATGTAATATGAATTATGGACACTTTTGCATGATCATATGTGAATAAAGTTGCAGTACTGTGTGACGTAATTGGAATTGGGGTTATTGCATGGCCATGCCCCTTGCCAGCAAAAACACACCCCTTTTTGGGCTGTGCGCCAAATGTGCAAACTGTTCCTATTTAAAATATAGGGGGTACAAGGTCAGAGGCGGAACCAGCGGTGGTGCTAGGGGGCACCAGCCAAAATCTTGCCTAGGGCATCATATTGGTTAGGGCCGGCTCTGCCCTTGTGTCAGGGACAAATGAGTCATCAGTGATATGCAAATCATCTTTTATTACAATAATCATATATTGAATACTTTTCTGCCATTTTGGCTGTAACTTTGCATTATCGTAGTCGACACTGGAGTCAAACTCTGTGTCGATATCAGTGTTTATTATCTTGGATAGTCAGCATTGTGAGACTCTGAAGGTCTCTGCGACATAGGGACAGACATGGGTAGATTTCCTGTCTGTTCTCTAATCTTTTGTGCAATAAATTCACCTTAGCACTTACACATATCCAAACAGGTGTCGGCGTTGTCGACGGAGACACCCTCTCACACACATATTAGCTCCATCTCCTCCTTAGGGGAGCCTTTTCTCACACACGTACCGACACACCACACACACACAGGGGATGCTCTATTTGAAGACAGTTCCCCCACAAGGCCCTTTGGAGAGAGAGTATGCCAGCACACACCCCAGCGCTATATGACCCAGGAATCACACAGTAACTTAGTGTTAACCCAGTAGCTGCTGTATATATTGTTTTTACGCCAAATTTATGTGCCCCCCCTCTCTTTTTCACCCTCTCTATCGTGCTTCTGCAGGGGAGAGCTTCCTCTCAGCGGAGCTGTGGAGAGAAAATGGCACTGGTGAGTGCTGAGGAAGAAGGCCCCGCCCCCTCAGCGGCGGGCTTCTGTCCCGCTATTTTGTGTAAAATTAATGGCGGGGGCTCATGCATATTACAGTGCCCAGCTGTATATATGCTGCTTTTTGCCAGGAGGTAATCAATTGCTGCCTAGGGCACCCCCCCTGCGCCCTGCACCCTACAGTGACCGGAGTGTGTGGGTTAGTGTGGGCGCAATGGCGCACAGCTGCAGTGCTGTGCGCTACCTCATATGAAGACAGGAGTCTTCTGCCGCCGATTTTGACGTCTTCATGCTTCAACCTGCCGGCTTCTGTCTTCTGGCTCTGCGAGGGGGACGGCGGCGCGGCTCCGGGAACGGACGACCAAGTTTAGGTTCCTGTGTTCGATCCCTCTGGAGCTAATGGTGTCCAGTAGCCTAAGAAGCGCAACCTAGCCGCAGTTAGTAGGTTTGCTTCTCTCCCCTCAGTCCCACGTAGCAGAGAGTCTGTTGCCAGCAGAAGCTCTCTGAAAATAAAAAACCTAACTAAAATACTTTATTAGCAAGCTCAGGAGAGCTCACTAAAATGCACCCAGCTCTGTCCGGGCACAGATTCTAACTGAGGTCTGGAGGAGGGGCATAGAGGGAGGAGCCAGTGCACACCAGTAGTACTAAATCTCTCTTAGAGTGCCCAGTCTCCTGCAGAGCCCGTCTATTCCCCATGGTCCTTACGGAGTCCCCAGCATTCACTAGGACGTTAGAGAAATAAATAAACCCCTAAGTCTACTGCTGTAGTATAGCAATTAGGGGAGGGGAAGTAGTGTACAGGTGTAGTGTGGTAGTGTATTATAGCATATAGTGGTCAGAATATTGTATTGTTGGTAGAGTGAAGTAATGCACTGTTGTGTGGAGCTACGTGTAGGGGAGCGTTAGTGGTGTAGTGAGGTGATGTAGTATAGAGTGTAGTGGTGGGGATGATGTGTAACTGTAGTGCAATTTATAGTTTGATGAAAGTAGTGTATCTATCTATTTGCATAGGGAATGGTTTAGTATAGCATTTAGGGAAGGCAGAAGTAGAATACTAATGTAGTGCAGTGTATAGTGGTGGGGATGTCGTGTAATGGACGCAGTGCTGCTTATTAGATAGAGTTTGAAGAGAAATGGACCTTATAGTGAGAGTGAATCAGTTTATTGGTGTAGCGCAGCAGTTTCTGTGGCATGTAGTGCTATGGAGCATATATCGCTATTTAATTAGTTATAAAGTTTTGGTTTAGTGTATATTATTATCCTGATGCTGAGCAAGGAATATTGGAGCCCTATGAAGGAACCCACCCCCCTCGACAGACCCCACACCCTCAGTTGACCCCGCCGCCATTAGGGCTGCTTCCATAAATACTCCTGGCTGATTTCCATTCCTTTCCCTCCCTGACAAACAATACTTTCAACTCACTCTTTGATAGTTTATGCACACAATTTTCAACAAGTGAAAGAGGTAACAGGTATGGGGAAATTGTGTTGAACCTGCAGTGTAAAAAAAAAAAAGATGGCATTACACATGTAAAGTGGCCCGTGTGCACACTGCAAATCACCACAGGATGTTGGAGAACTGAACAATGGCTGCAGAGGCTCTTCCTGTATAACAAACACTTCCTGTATAACAAGTGTATAAAAAACGTATACATTTAAAGTGGTAGTTGTGGTGCTTTGTGAATCTTAAATGACTAGAGACAGGAAAATTTAAAGAAACACATGATACACTGATTTCCATCTTTGTATTGACATTGATATATTTGTTTAGAAAGCAGATTTATTTTTGTGTGCATTATCAATTCATGAGTAAGGGTCCTATTTTTCACCATCCGCATCTTGGATGCGGATGTCATGTGATAAAATCACCCAAACTCGCACTGCGATAATTGATTACATCACAGGGATGTACCAATTATCGCATGCAGGGACAGAGCTTGTGGTCAAGCTCTGTCCCTGCGATGCCTCTTTGCAGCATCATCGGGGTATTTTTCGTAAAAAATACCCCGATGTCCTGCTGCGCATGTGCTGCCCCCACCCCACTGACATCGTCGCTACCGCTGCCGCCTGGTCGATCCCCCCTGTCTCGACTATACCCACGCGTGCCGCGAAACCCCCCCCCCCTTCAGCAGGATAATATACTCACCTGTCTAGGGAGCCCGGTCCTTTTCTTTATTTTACACTTTGATCAGCTTGTGTGTCCGTCGGACACAAAGAGCTGATCCCTGTAGCCGGCTCCCGCACAGCTTTCTCTGCCAGGGGCAGAGAAAGCTGGGCAAATGCCTCCCTATCGTAGTGCTGCCCTGTGATCACGCCAGCCTGAGCTGGCGAGATTATCAACAGGGAACACTGCGGTATTTTTCACATTTTTTTTTTAGTAAATCTGGTCAGATCACATTTCCCATTATAAGTATGGGGAATGCGATTTGGATTACTTAAAAAAAAAAGTGAATTAAAGGGTTTGGAGCAGTTTTTCATGAAAACTGCTCCAAATGCCCTTTATTACATTTAGGTGATACTAAAATAATGTGAAAATGGTGTGAAAACACCCTTTTTCACATTATATTAGTAAAAATAATGTTAATAAATAGACCTCCAAGTTTGCAAAAGGTAATAACAAAAAGCTTCCTAAACCCTCAGTATGTGGGAAGGTAAGAAATGAGCACTGTGAAAAGCATAGGCTGCACTTCAGGACTTCAGAGGATAGCTCCCTGCCCCCTTTAGTTATATTGGCGGTCATTCCGAGTTGTTCGCTCGCAAGCGGATTTTAGCAGATTTGCTCATGCTAAGCCGCCGCCTACTGGGAGTGAATCTTAGCATCTTAAAATTGCGAACGATGTATTCGCAATATTGCGATTACACACCTCGTAGCAGTTTCTGAGTAGCTCCAGACTTACTCGGCATCTGCGATCATTTCAGTGCTTGTCGTTCCTGGTTTGACGTCACAAACACACCCAGCGTTCGCCCAGACACTCCCCCGTTTCTCCGGCCACTCCTGCGTTTTTCCCGGAAACGGTAGCGTTTTTTCCCACACGCCCATAAAACGTCCTGTTTCCGCCCAGTAACACCCATTTCCTGTCAATCACATTACGATCGCCAGAACGATGAAAAAGCCGTGAGTAAAATTCCTAACTGCATAGCAAATTTACTTGGCGCAGTCGCAGTGTGGACATTGCGCATGCGCATTAAGCGGAAAATCGCTGCGATGCGAAGATTTTTACCGAGCGAACAACTCGGAATGACCCCCATTGCCAGGAGTTGGCACAAATAGAACAACTTGCTGCATTTGATGGAAGAATGGATCAGGGAAGGTATATCATGCAGTTCCCACACAAGTATGCCATACTCCCTTCTGTGCCCATATATCCAGTATCTCCCAGTGCCTACCACACATATCCTCACTACCCATCATGCCTCTTATGTCCACAAATACTCAACTCTCTGAAAGCTGATCTCTTCCCCTAACATTCATTAGTATGGGTGATCGCATACTGACGATTTTCTGGCCAGCGTGCATGGGCACTGGGCAGCACTTGTTCTGCACGTGAGCAGCATGTGAGATGCGTTTGCACCTCAGTGATTCAAACGCCTCTGCCCGATTGACAGGCAGAGGTGTTCGCGGGGACTGTGACGCAGCATTACGGGGCGTCCAGAACGCGGGTGGATCTGGGTCGTTTACGAGGTGGGCGTGTGACATCACAAACGGCCGCTGTGACAGGTAAAATGGCCAACCTGCAGGGGCATCCCTTATTTTCGCGGATAGCGAATTGAATTGCGATCGTACTACTGGCGGCCATTTGCATGCTGTGCGGCCTTGCCCTGTGCTGGGCGGCACCAGCATGCTATTGTAAGCAGTTGCAGTTTTGCTAATTACTGCAACTGATGCTGAACGAGGGCTTATTTCAGGGGCTGAGCTATTAAAGGACCTTTTGCACTTTCCGCTAGTGATAAGCCATTTGGAACGGAGAGAGCAAATCTTGGCTAGCCACGATATGGTGCAAATATCTACCTCCTGACAGAGCAAAGTTAATACTTATTGCTCCGAGCAATATTAAATTGTGATAGAAGTGTGGTGATAAAAAAAAAAAAAAAATTCATCCTAATTATGGTACAAAGATAAATATGCCCCAAACTTTGACACACTGAATCATATTCATACTATAAGGGGGAATTCAATTACCGTTGCAAAAGCTTTGGGTGATTGTTACCGATGTACCTTTGATGTTTTTTTCACCCGGAAACATCCTTTCCCCCCGAAAGCACACAAAATCAGCGAAACCTGTGTGTTTTTGGTAGAAACAGCCACGTTTTCAGGTGAAAACAGGGCTGTTTTCTGGGATTTTGCTTCGCCTCCCCGATAAGCCGCATCTCGCGCCGGCTTATCAGGGCTAATTGAATTGCCCCCGGTGATACATTGATCGCGGGTAATTGAAAATCCCCCTATACTGTATATCAGGCATGTCCAAACTGCGGCCCCCCAGCTGTTGTGAAACTACATATCCCCATACTTACCTACTCTCCCGGATTCTGCGGGAGACACCCGGTTTTCGGGTAGTCCCCCGCAGCCCCCGGAAGAGTGGGCACCCCTCCCACATTCTGCCCACTTCCTAGTGAAGTGGGCAGAATAGGGAGAATAACACCATAAAATCAAGGACCAGACGGGGGGCGGAGCCTAATGACGCGATCAGATGCTAATCGCGTCATTTTAGCCCCGCCCCTAGCCAAATTTCATCCAATTACCGTCTTTTCCCAGTGGGTGGGCGGGGCCTGCTGATGTAATCAGCTTGGCTCCTCCCTCGTCACGGCCCACCTGCTTCTCCTCTCCGGTCATCTCCCGGAGAGGAGATTTAAAATATCGGCAAGTATGCATATCCCAGCATACACTGACACAGTTTTGCTGTCAGAGAATGCTAAAGCTGTGTCAGGGCATGCTGGGATGTGTCGTTTTTCAACAGCTGGAGGGCCGCAGTTTGGACATACCTGCTGTATATGAATAGCTATAGGACAGGTGTTTGCAGAATGCACATACTGCATTTCAGTGACTCAACACACAGCAGTGATTTGACCAACTACAGAAAATATATAATATAATACTTATCAGGGCTTCCAATCATTACTCATGAGATTCAGCTATTTGATATGCACATTAGTTTATTAATTAGACACAAATTCCAGAAGCATCTGTTGAACCTCATGCTGATGAATTTCATGGAGGAAATCCCTGAGCGCAGCTGGGAAGCAATGTACCAGGTCAATTCCCACAGGCTCAGCCCATGACAGAACTGATAGTTTAATAACACGCAGTTACAGAAGCAGCTGGTTATTGCCTAAGGGAACAATATGAGATTGAAGAGCAGATCTTTCTAGAATGCCCAGTGAGAATGGCTATCTATACAGCTAGAACAATGAGAAACTGTTCACTGCAGATCAGGAAAAAAAACACAATTACTCATGTATTTAACTTAAAAACATGAGGCAACAAATCAATAAAATATAGTGTATGTTTTTATAGTTTTGGTGCCAATAATAAGAATAAGGAGAAAAGTTCACTGCCACAGACATCTCCCTTCCAGAAGCAATTTCAGGGGCAACAAAGCATGATATGACCCATGGGATGTAGGTTGTGTACAACCAGAGGCGGAACTACCATTGGTGCAGCAGGTGCCTGGTATCGGGGCCCCTGAGGACAAAGGGGCCCACTGCTGCCAGACCAGCAATGAGTTATCTTCTAGTCCCCCGCAGACCATTTTGAGCAATATCGGATGAATGGCCCAGCCACAACCGGTGTAACTGGCACTGTTAGAATTTGCCTGACCAAGTGCCAAACTGTGGAAAGCACAAGGGATGGGGGGCCCTGTCACAGAGAGTAGAGGCCGCTGTGTTCCTATCCCAATCAAGGTAGATGCCCCCTGTTCTCCACACCACACAGTGCTTGTACGGTACCCCTGTCACCTTCTGACTCCTGCTGTCACCCTCTGCCTCCTACTGAATTCCGCTGTCACCTCTGCCTCTCCCTGTCATCCACTGCCATATGGCATATTGTGAACTTGGGTTGGGGTGGAGGAGGGGGTCCCAAATTATATTTTTGCACCTAGGCCTACCACTCACAAGTTCCGCCACTGTGTACAACTCTAGCTCCCTTTGCCCCACTTTTAAAACCATGAAAATCTATAATTGGTGCAAGGTAAACAGTGCACATGGGATCCTGCACAAGGGCCTCTTCCTTGGATAAAATGCCACTGGCTGGAGGGTAGAGGAAATAGGGGCTTCCAAAGTGCACCCACTGTCCTCATTTAGAGTAAGATTAATTTTGGCAGATGTGACATTGGGCCTGATTTTGAGTAGGATGCAAAGTGCACGCATTGCCTCTGGTCATGTAGCTATGCGAGTAATGGCCACTGCGCATATGTGCGAAAAACCCAGAGAACCCCAGCTTACATGAGTTACCCTGAATATATGCACAAAGGAACTGTTGCATGCCTCTCAGATGGGACCAGCAATGGAGTGGCAGAGTGATGGGCGTTCCTGGGCAGTGACTGGGTGGTGGCCGGAAATTAGCACAAAAAAAGTCAGTCTGGTGGGCGTGTTATGGGAGTGACACGGGTGTGACAGTGATAGCGGCTGCATTCTCAGGTGCACAGCCGCTGCCACAGAGGCCATGTTCAGATGGAGAAACTTCACCTGCCAAAGTGCATGTGCAAGTGCCGATGGTGCAGGCAATGGTCCACTGATAGTGGCGTGTGCAGAATCACCATGCGCTGTTACAGCGTGCATAAACACAGTAAGTGGGCGTCTCAGTGCTTGCACATTCAGGTACATGCTAGTACACCAGGGACAGCTTAAACTAGCATTTACATATGGTCGCTTCTGCGACTCTGCACACAGATGCAAAAAAATAAAGGATCCATCATAAAAATGGACTTGAATGCAGTGGTGCTGAGAGGTGAAGGGAGCAGGTACTTTTTACCCGGGCCTGCCCCGCCCCCTCCCTATTGCAGACAGCAGACATTTGCCCCTACCCCTGCTGCCACCCAATATATCTGACACTGATGCGCCACTGTGTGGCGCAAGTGGTGGCACATAAAGGGCTGGATGTAATGATGCCTGAGATTGGCGGGCGTGCAGACGTTTTTGTAAGTGATTACCCCTTTAAAAAAAGTCCCAGTTCAGCCAGCATCCCGCACGGCCGCCAACCTCGGGCTTCATTACATACAGCCCTAAGTGTCCATTTCATATTTTCTAAGGAGGGGGGTCTGGCCACACCTCCCCACATTGACCACGCCCCCTCCCAATATCGGAGTTCAAACTTCAGGGCCCCAAAAATGTAGGTTCACCCCTGGTGTAATACATGCTTATTCGGTGTTTTCAGAAATTTTTGCTCACTTGCAAATAATCTCTCAACTACATGAACATCGCCATTGCGTTTGCAACTCAGATTATGCCCTTTCTGCGTTGGAGAACCTAGCAAGGTTTAAGATTTTTGGAAAATAAACAATATTTCCAAAATAATTCGACTTACCCATTTAGTTATACACATGAATAACCCATTTAGCTGCTGAGGCTTTTCTTACCCATGTACTGAGCCTATTTTGGTACATTCCAGGCAAGTCCGTCACAATTTATCATCAATAACTAGAGATGAGCGGGTTCGGTTCTCAGAGAACCGAACCCCCCCGAACATCCCGTTGCAAGCCAGTTTCAGAGTCCGGCTCGGGACTTCCCGCCAGACCAGGAAACCAGCACGAGGCAAAACGTCATCATCCTGCTGTCGGATTCTCATGGGTTTTGGATTCCATATAAACAGCCGCGCGTCAACACCATTTTCACTCCGGACTTGGAGAGAGAGGGAGACAGACCTCTGCCTCTCTATGGGTGGTGGCGTCAGGTACACAGTGTGTACAGTGTGTGCTCTGTAGGGGTGCTGCTCCTGTCACTGTGGTGTACCTGTGCTGTTAGGGGTGCTGTCCTGGCTGTCACTGGTATTTCATGTGCTGTTAGGGGTGCTGCAGCTGTACATGGGTATTGCTGTCCTGGCTGTCAATGTGTTGTACAGGGGGCAGGGGCACTGTCCTCCTATATGCAGTGAAAATACAGGGGTGCTGGCCCTGTCTTGTATGCTGTAAAAATTCAGGGGTGCTGTTGTTAAAATACACACCGGCCCTGTCTTATATGCTGTAAAAATTCAGGGGTGCAGTAAAATAAATGTACACTGGCCCTGTCTTGTATGCTGTAAAAATTCAGGGGTGCAGTAAAATAAATGTACACTGGCCCTGTCTTGTATGCTGTAAAAATTCAGGGGTGCAGTAAAATAAATGTACACTGTCCCTGTCTTGTATGCTGCAAAAATTCTGGGGTGCAGTAAAATAAATGTACACTGGCCCTGTCTTGTATGCTGTACAAATTCTGGGGTACTGTTGTTAAAATAAAATTACACTGGCCCTGTCTTGTATGCTGTAAAAATTCTGGGGTGCAGTGAAAAGCAATGTGCACTGGTCCTGTATGCTGTCAAAATATAGGGGTGCTGCTGTTAAAAAAAAGTACACTGGTCATGTATGCTGTAAAAATATAGGGGTGCTGCTGTTAAAATAAAAGTACACTGGCCCTGTATGCTGTAAAAATACAGGGGTGCTGCTGTTAAAATAAAAGTACACTAGTCCTGTATGCTGCAAAAATACAGGGTTGCTGTTGTTAAAATAAAAGTACACTGGTCCTGTATACTGTAAAAATACAGGGGGGCTGCTGTTAAAATAAAAGTACACTGGTCCTGTAAGCTGTACAAATACAGGGGTGCAGTGAAAATAAATGTATACTGGCCTTGTCTTGTATGCTGTAAAATTACAGGAGTGTTGTGAAAATACAGGGTGCTGGCACTGTCCGCGTTTGCGATGTCTAGGCCTGACCTTCACAATACTGTATGGGAAGAGGAGACTCCTACCACCATTTGCACGCTATCTGCAAGTGCTGGGAGGAGCACCGCCAGTTCAGTTGCTGATATTGAGGATGTCACTGTAGAAGTACACCAGGATGAGGAGGATATAGGTGTAGCTGGCGCTGCAAAGGAAGTTGACGATGAGGATTCTGATGGTGATGTGGTTTGTTTGAATAAGGCACCAGTGGAGACAGTTGTTAGCCATGGGATGAAAAAGCCCATTGTCATGCCTGGGCAAAATATAAAAAAAAACACCTCTTCAGTGTGGAATTATTTCTCCACAAATCTGGACAACAGATGTCAACCCTTGTGTTGCCTTTGTCAATCCATAATAAGTAGGGGTAAGGACGTTAACCACCTAGGAACATCCTCCGTTATACGTCTGCAGCGCATTAATCGTAAGTCATTGTCAAGTTCAGAAACTTTGGGTAATAGCGTAAGCAGTCCACTGACATCTAAATTATATGGTTGGTTTGTTTGTTTGTTTGTTTGAATAGTATTTCTCTATGAGGATATAAAAACTGAGGGGGGGGAGGTGATCTGAGGTTGAGGACGACATCTTGCCACTGTAGAGCCAGTTTGTGTAAGGAAAGATTAATTGCCTTTTTTTTGGTGGGGGGTCCAAACAAACCAATCATTTCAGCCACAGTCACGTGGCAGACCCTGTCGCTGAAATGATTGGTTTGTTAAAGTGTGCATGTTCTGTTTATACAACATAAGGGTGGGCCCAAGGGCAATTCCATCTTGCACGTCTTTTCTTTTCCACATCATTCCAGGGGTGCTGCCCTATATGGGGTGATGCCCCTCTGTCCTATCAGTCCAGGGGTGCTGCCCCACTGCCGTTTATGTCCAGGGGTGCTGTTGCCTGTCTACTGTGCTGTATTATTCTCCAGGGATGCTGTCTATGCTGTATAAGTCTAGGGGTGCTGCCGTATAATTCCAGGGGTGCTGCTGTACTTGATCCTAGGTTTAAATGAAAGCCTAGAGCAGATATGAAACAAGCTTCAACATCACAAACAGATTTGTGAAAATATAGCCACAAAGGTATAAATGGGAATTGCTATTTTGACAAAGTGTTTTTAATTAAAGTGGGGAGAGACCACATTTGTGACCAAAGTCAGTGTAACTCAGAAGAGACTGAATCATAATCCAGCACAACTGCCAGAGAAGTAAAAGTGATATTTTCTGCCGGAGCATTAGATAGAGGTTCTTCTCAATTATTTCATGTTAGGGACTCACTCAAATGAATGGCTCCAATTAGTCAACCTTGCGTAGGTTTATTGCAAGACCTGGTGGTGTTAGAAGAACAGAGTTTCAGTGATCTTGCATTGTATCAGCTTTCCATTGCACTGCAGCACTAGATGGGCCAGGAGCTCCTGTGAGGCACAAACAGTTACTGAATAAGGCACAGTATGGAGTCTCATGGTGGCTTACAGCCAGGAAGATGTCTGGCTTGCCAGGCTGAGACATGCTGTGGGCACAGAGGATAGCATTGCTTCCTCCCACAGTCCTACTTATAGTATGAAATGAGTTTCGACTGTAGAGTGGTAAGCTCCACTAGGGCAGGGGCTCAATAACAAAAAACTCACTGCACAGTCGTGCTTATTACTTTACCGAACCCACCCGAACTCACTTGCCCCATCCGGGGCTGCTGTGGGGGCTAAGGAGGGGCTGCTAAAACATCTAAGGGGCTACTTTATTTAAAAATAATGAATAAAATAAACAAGACACACAGGTATACTCACATGCGTGTAACTGGGACACACAGGTATGCTCACATGCATGTAACTGGGAGCGGTGAAAAACAAAAATGAGGCATCTGCCACAAAATATGTAAATAGAAATGAAATTAAAAAAAAATGGAAAAATAGAAACCCACAAGATTATCACAAAATAAGTCTCCAGACTCCGTGGAGGGGAAAATATCCAATCTTGATCCTGTGGTATACACCAGTTTATTTTCATCCCAGCATTAAATCCGAGATTATCTTAATCCCTGAACATGGAGAAGGGGGTACAAATTTGGAGGCTTTGGTCCCTAGTTTTTCAGTTTGTACAGTAATGTGGTAATTAATAATTATATATTTGCTTGGTTGAAGTCCTTTCTGTTCTACACAAATATAGGAGTGGAGGTGAAAGCCTGTGTGTTGTTTCCGATTGCGTGTACCTCTTGACACTGTCCTTTTCCTCTTGCCTCTTCTCATAATGTGAAAAGTCTTCAAAGAAGGAGGTGGTATGTTTGTTTCTAGCTATGATTCGGAGAACTTGGCAAGGTTTTTCCAGGGGACTACCTTTCGCTGAATTGATGGGTTTATTAAACTGCGCATGCCCTGTTTAAACAACATATTGGTGGGTGGGAAGGCCCAAGACAATTCCATCTTCCACCTCTTTTTTTTCTTTGCATTATGAGCTCTTTGGGGCCTACTTTTTAAAACTGCCATCCTGCCTGCCACTGCAGTGCCACTCCTAGATGGGCCAGGTGTTTGTGTCGCACAGTCTAGTCATCCAGCGACCTCGGTGCAACCTTTTGGCCTAAAAACAGTATTGTGAGGTGTGAGGTGTTCAGAATAGACTGAAAATGAGAGGAAATGAATGTTATTGAGGTTAATAATACTGTAGGATCAAACTTACCCCCAAATTCTGTGATTTTAGCTGTTTTTATGGGGGGGGGGGGTTCCAAAAATAATCCAGATCCAAAACCAAAACCCAAATTCGAAAGGGTGGTTTTGGCAAAACCAATCCAGATCCAAAACACGAGCGGGGATCCAGATCCAAAACCAAAACACAAAACCCGAAAAGTGTCTGCCGCACATCTCTATCATTAACCATAATTATTAATGCAGTGCCCACACAAACTATGGGGTCTATTTATTAAAATTATTTTTACTAAAATAATGTGAAACGGGTGTGAAAACTAGAGATGAGCGGGTTCGGTTTCTCTGAATCCGAACCCGCACGAACTTCATGTTTTTTTTCACGGATCTGAGCGACTCGGATCTTCCCGCCTTGCTCGGTTAACCCGAGCGCGCCCGAACGTCATCATGACGCTGTCGGATTCTATCGCGAGACTCGGATTCTATATAAGGAGCCGCGCGTCGCCGCCATTTTCACACGTGCATTGAGATTGATAGGGAGAGGACGTGGCTGGCGTCCTCTCCGTTTAGAATAGATTAGAGAGACACTTGATTTACTAATTTTGGGGAGCATTAGGAGTACTCAGTACAGTGCAGAGTTTTGCTGATAGTGACCACCAGTTTTATTTATAATCCGTTCTCTGCCTGAAAAAAGCGATACACAGCACACAGTGACTCAGTCACATACCATATCTGTGTGCACTGCTCAGGCTCAGGCCAGTGTGCTGCATCATCTATTATCTATATATAATATTATATATATCTGATTATCTGTCTGACTGCTCAGCTCACACAGCTTATAATTGTGGGGGAGACTGGGGAGCACTACTGCAGTGCCAGTTATAGGTTATAGCAGGAGCCAGGAGTACATAATATATTATATAGTGAGTGACCACCAGACACACAGTGCAGTTTATTTAATATATCCGTTCTCTGCCTGAAAAAAGCGATACACACAGTGACTCAGTCAGTCACATACCATATCTGTGTGCACTGCTCAGGCTCAGGCCAGTGTGCTGCATCATCTATATATATTATATATCTGTCTGACTGCTCAGCTCACACAGCTTATAATTGTGGGGGAGACTGGGGAGCACTACTGCAGTGCCAGTTATAGGTTATAGCAGGAGCCAGGAGTACATAATATTATATTAAAACAGTGCACACTTTTGCTGCAGGAGTGCCACTGCCAGTGTGACTAGTGACCTGACCACCAGTATATATAATATTAGTAGTATACTATCTCTTTATCAACCAGTCTATATTAGCAGCAGACACAGTACAGTGCGGTAGTTCACGGCTGTGGCTACCTCTGTGTCGGCACTCGGCAGCCCGTCCATAATTGTATATACCACCTAACCGTGGTTTTTTTTTCCTTTCTTTATACATACATACTAGTTACGAGTATACTATCTCTTTATCAACCAGTCTATATATTAGCAGCAGACACAGTACAGTGCGGTAGTTCACGGCTGTGGCTACCTCTGTGTCGGCACTCGGCAGCCCGTCCATAATTGTATATACCACCTAACCGTGGTTTTTTTTTCTTTCTTTATACATACATACATACTAGTTACGAGTATACTATCTCTTTATCAACCAGTCTATATATTAGCAGCAGACACAGTACAGTGCGGTAGTTCACGGCTGTGGCTACCTCTGTGTCGGCACTCGGCAGCCCGTCCATAATTGTATATACCACCTAACCGTGGTTTTTTTTTCTTTCTTTATACATACATACATACTAGTTACGAGTATACTATCTCTTTATCAACCAGTCTATATATTAGCAGCAGACACAGTACAGTGCGGTAGTTCATGGCTGTGGCTACCTCTGTGTCGGCACTCGGCAGCCCGTCCATAATTGTATATACCACCTAACCGTGGTTTTTTTTTTCTTTCTTTATACATACATACATACTAGTTACGAGTATACTATCTCTTTATCAACCAGTCTATATATTAGCAGCAGACACAGTACAGTGCGGTAGTTCACGGCTGTGGCTACCTCTGTGTCGGCACTCGGCAGCCCGTCCATAATTGTATACTAGTATCCAATCCATCCATCTCCATTGTTTACCTGAGGTGCCTTTTAGTTGTGCCTATTAAAATATGGAGAACAAAAATGTTGAGGTTCCAAAATTAGGGAAAGATCAAGATCCACTTCCACCTCGTGCTGAAGCTGCTGCCACTAGTCATGGCCGAGACGATGAAATGCCAGCAACGTCGTCTGCCAAGGCCGATGCCCAATGGCATAGTACAGAGCATGTCAAAACCAAAACACCAAATATCAGTAAAAAAAGGACTCCAAAACCTAAAATAAAATTGTCGGAGGAGAAGCGTAAACTTGCCAATATGCCATTTACCACACGGAGTGGCAAGGAACGGCTGAGGCCCTGGCCTATGTTCATGGCTAGTGGTTCAGCTTCACATGAGGATGGAAGCACTCAGCCTCTCGCTAGAAAACTGAAAAGACTCAAGCTGGCAAAAGCACCGCAAAGAACTGTGCGTTCTTTGAAATCCCAAATCCACAAGGAGAGTCCAATTGTGTCGGTTGCGATGCCTGACCTTCCCAACACTGGACGTGAAGAGCATGCGCCTTCCACCATTTGCACGCCCCCTGCAAGTGCTGGAAGGAGCACCCGCAGTCCAGTTCCTGATAGTCAGATTGAAGATGTCAGTGTTGAAGTACACCAGGATGAGGAGGATATGGGTGTTGCTGGCGCTGGGGAGGAAATTGACCAGGAGGATTCTGATGGTGAGGTGGTTTGTTTAAGTCAGGCACCCGGGGAGACACCTGTTGTCCGTGGGAGGAATATGGCCGTTGACATGCCAGGTGAAAATACCAAAAAAATCAGCTCTTCGGTGTGGAGGTATTTCACCAGAAATGCGGACAACAGGTGTCAAGCCGTGTGTTCCCTTTGTCAAGCTGTAATAAGTAGGGGTAAGGACGTTAACCACCTCGGAACATCCTCCCTTATACGTCACCTGCAGCGCATTCATAATAAGTCAGTGACAAGTTCAAAAACTTTGGGTGACAGCGGAAGCAGTCCACTGACCAGTAAATCCCTTCCTCTTGTAACCAAGCTCACGCAAACCACCCCACCAACTCCCTCAGTGTCAATTTCCTCCTTCCCCAGGAATGCCAATAGTCCTGCAGGCCATGTCACTGGCAATTCTGACGAGTCCTCTCCTGCCTGGGATTCCTCCGATGCATCCTTGCGTGTAACGCCTACTGCTGCTGGCGCTGCTGTTGTTGCCGCTGGGAGTCGATGGTCATCCCAGAGGGGAAGTCGTAAGCCCACTTGTACTACTTCCAGTAAGCAATTGACAGTTCAACAGTCCTTTGCGAGGAAGATGAAATATCACAGCAGTCATCCTACTGCAAAGCGGATAACTGAGTCCTTGACAACTATGTTGGTGTTAGACGTGCGTCCGGTATCCGCCGTTAGTTCACAGGGAACTAGACAATTTATTGAGGCAGTGTGCCCCCGTTACCAAATACCATCTAGGTTCCACTTCTCTAGGCAGGCGATACCGAGAATGTACACGGACGTCAGAAAAAGACTCACCAGTGTCCTAAAAAATGCAGTTGTACCCAATGTCCACTTAACCACGGACATGTGGACAAGTGGAGCAGGGCAGGGTCAGGACTATATGACTGTGACAGCCCACTGGGTAGATGTATGGACTCCCGCCGCAAGAACAGCAGCGGCGGCACCAGTAGCAGCATCTCGCAAACGCCAACTCTTTCCTAGGCAGGCTACGCTTTGTATCACCGCTTTCCAGAATACGCACACAGCTGAAAACCTCTTACGGCAACTGAGGAAGATCATCGCGGAATGGCTTACCCCAATTGGACTCTCCTGTGGATTTGTGGCATCGGACAACGCCAGCAATATTGTGTGTGCATTAAATATGGGCAAATTCCAGCACGTCCCATGTTTTGCACATACCTTGAATTTGGTGGTGCAGAATTTTTTAAAAAACGACAGGGGCGTGCAAGAGATGCTGTCGGTGGCCAGAAAAATTGCGGGACACTTTCGGCGTACAGGCACCACGTACAGAAGACTGGAGCACCACCAAAAACTACTGAACCTGCCCTGCCATCATCTGAAGCAAGAAGTGGTAACGAGGTGGAATTCAACCCTCTATATGCTTCAGAGGTTGGAGGAGCAGCAAAAGGCCATTCAAGCCTATACAATTGAGCACGATATAGTAGGTGGAATGCACCTGTCTCAAGTGCAGTGGAGAATGATTTCAACGTTGTGCAAGGTTCTGATGCCCTTTGAACTTGCCACACGTGAAGTCAGTTCAGACACTGCCAGCCTGAGTCAGGTCATTCCCCTCATCAGGCTTTTGCAGAAGAAGCTGGAGGCATTGAAGAAGGAGCTAAAAGGGAGCGATTCCGCTAGGCATGTGGGACTTGTGGATGCAGCCCTTAATTCGCTTAACAAGGATTCACGGGTGGTCAATCTGTTGAAATCAGAGCACTACATTTTGGCCACCGTGCTCGATCCTAGATTTAAAGCCTACCTTGGATCTCTCTTTCCGGCAGACACAGGTCTGCTGGGGTTGAAAGACCTGCTGGTGACAAAATTGTCAAGTCAAGCGGAACGCGACCTGTCAACATCTCCTCCTTCACATTCTCCCGCAACTGGGGGTGCGAGGAAAAGGCTCAGAATTCCGAGCCCACCCGCTGGCGGTGATGCAGGGCAGTCTGGAGCGACTGCTGATGCTGACATCTGGTCCGGACTGAAGGACCTGACAACGATTACGGACATGTCGTCTACTGTCACTGCATATGATTCTCTCAACATTGATAGAATGGTGGAGGATTATATGAGTGACCGCATCCAAGTAGGCACGTCACACAGTCCGTACTTATACTGGCAGGAAAAAGAGGCAATTTGGAGGCCCTTGCACAAACTGGCTTTATTCTACCTAAGTTGCCCTCCCACAAGTGTGTACTCCGAAAGAGTGTTTAGTGCCGCCGCTCACCTTGTCAGCAATCGGCGTACGAGGTTACATCCAGAAAATGTGGAGAAGATGATGTTCATTAAAATGAATTATAATCAATTCCTCCGCGGAGACATTGACCAGCAGCAATTGCCTCCACAAAGTACACAGGGAGCTGAGATGGTGGATTCCAGTGGGGACGAATTGATAATCTGTGAGGAGGGGGATGTACACGGTGATATATCGGAGGGTGAAGATGAGGTGGACATCTTGCCTCTGTAGAGCCAGTTTGTGCAAGGAGAGATTAATTGCTTCTTTTTTGGGGGGGGTCCAAACCAACCCGTCATATCAGTCACAGTCGTGTGGCAGACCCTGTCACTGAAATGATGGGTTGGTTAAAGTGTGCATGTCCTGTTTTGTTTATACAACATAAGGGTAGGTGGGAGGGCCCAAGGACAATTCCATCTTGCACCTCTTTTTTCTTTTCTTTTTCTTTGCATCATGTGCTGATTGGGGAGGGTTTTTTGGAAGGGACATCCTGCGTGACACTGCAGTGCCACTCCTAGATGGGCCCGGTGTTTGTGTCGGCCACTAGGGTCGCTAATCTTACTCACACAGCTACCTCATTGCGCCTCTTTTTTTCTTTGCGTCATGTGCTGTTTGGGGAGGGTTTTTTGGAAGGGACATCCTGCGTGACACTGCAGTGCCACTCCTAGATGGGCCCGATGTTTGTGTCGGCCACTAGGGTCGCTAATCTTACTCACACAGCTACCTCATTGCGCCTCTTTTTTTCTTTGCGTCATGTGCTGTTTGGGGAGGGTTTTTTGGAAGGGACATCCTGCGTGACACTGCAGTGCCACTCCTAGATGGGCCCGGTGTTTGTGTCGGCCACTAGGGTCGCTAATCTTACTCACACAGCTACCTCATTGCGCCTCTTTTTTTCTTTGCGTCATGTGCTGTTTGGGGAGGGTTTTTTGGAAGGGACATCCTGCGTGACACTGCAGTGCCACTCCTAGATGGGCCCGGTGTTTGTGTCGGCCACTAGGGTCGCTTATCTTACTCACACAGCGACCTCGGTGCAAATTTTAGGACTAAAAATAATATTGTGAGGTGTGAGGTATTCAGAATAGACTGAAAATGAGTGTAAATTATGGTTTTTGAGGTTAATAATACTTTGGGATCAAAATGACCCCCAAATTCTATGATTTAAGCTGTTTTTTTGTGTTTTTTGAAAAAAACACCCGAATCCAAAACACACCCGAATCCGACAAAAAAAATTCGGTGAGGTTTTGCCAAAACGCGTTCGAACCCAAAACACGGCCGCGGAACCGAACCCAAAACCAAAACACAAAACCCGAAAAATTTCAGGCGCTCATCTCTAGTGAAAACACCCTTTTTCACATTATTTTAGTATCACCTGAATGTATTAAAGGGCATTTGGAGCAGTTTTCATGAAAAACTGCCCCAAACCCTTTAATTAACTTTTTTTTAGTAACCCACATCGCATTCCCCATACTTATAATGGGAAATGTGATGTGGACGAATTTACTAAAAATTTTTTTTGAACAAATACTGCAGTGTGCCCTGTGATAAACTCGCCAGCTCAGGCTGGCGAGTTCACAGGGCAGCACTGCGAAAAGCTCCGTTTTGCCCAGCCTTCTCTGCCCCTGGCTGAGAAAGCTGAGCGTGGACCCGGCAGAGTGATCAGCTATGTGTGTTCGATGGACACACAAGCTGATCACAGTGTAAAAATGAAAAAAAAAAAAAAAAACCCATACTCACCTGTCCAGGGAGCCGGTATCCGCTGCTCCGGTGAGCGCTGCCGGGCGCCGGGTCCCCCATGTGCTGCAAAGTGACCCCGGTGCAGTAAAGTGGCGCCGGGCAGCCCAGCAGGAACAGCGTGGACCGGCTCCCTGGACTGGTGAGTATATTGATCTTCTGGGGAGGGGGTCCGCGGCATGCGGGGGTAGTCGCGATGGGGGGGTCGACCAGGCGGTGGCGGTACCGGTGATGTCGGTGGGGGTGGCGCATACGCAGCAGGACATCGGGGTATTTTTTCCGAAAAATACCCTGATGATGATGCGGAGTATGATCGCAGGAACAGAGCTTGACCGAAAGCTCTGTCCCTGCACGCGATAATTGATACATCCCTGCGATGTAATCAATTATCGCAGTGCGAGTTGGGGCGATTTTATCACCTGTCATCCGCATCCTGGATGCGGATGGTGATAAATAGGCCCCTAAATCTTTTATTCATGAGCCAATGATTTAAAAAAAATGCACTCATTTGCTTATAGCAAAGAAAATCTACTCAAAGTAGCCAAAAACTATTTTTATTTTTTATTGCAAGAAAAGCGAATGTGTATATGTTTCTTTCTAATCATCAAGAAATGCTTTGTGGCTTTTGCTTAGGCACTAAATCAGTTGTTTCCAAAACAGTCAAAGAAACAGGATTCTGCATGTAGGTTTGCATAATAAAATCTACACTTGGGTATGATAATCTATTTATTCTTTAACTAGTCTGAATAACAGCTGGTAAAAAATGCAGCTGCCATGTTGTTAACCAACCAGCCCCGTTTCAGCCACATTCTCATTCACATTCACATTCCCATTCACTACTCTCTCCTCTGGCTGCCAGTAAGAGGGCAAATCTACTTCAAGATTGGCTTACTGACTTTCAAAGTCCTACATAACCAGAGCCCAAGGTACTTCAAGCAGCTTCTGATGCCATACTGCCCCACTCGATTACTGTGATCTGTAGAGGAAGGACTATTAGCAGTACCTAGAATCTTCCAGAATTCATCTTGTGGAGCTTTTAGCCATGCGGCTCCGACTCTATGGAACTCTCTTCCCTGCACAGTTCAAGAGACCCCCACTCTAGAATCCTTCAAAAACAGACTCAAAACTTTCCTGTTTACTCAAGCATTTCCTTAACTGTCCCTTTAGTATCTCCATGCTTTCTGTATTTTTCTTGAAAGCTTTTGTGTGCTTATTTCTGGTCTGTATTATGTCCATTATATCTGTTAAGCATCTTGAGTCCTATTGGAGAAAGAGCGCTATATAAATAAAATTATTATTATAAAATGTATAGACAAAATATGGTAACCCAACAGGTGTACCATTTTGAAAAGTTGACTCTCCTATTTCAAATGAGGGTACGACTGAGTTGATTGAAACCACATTTATGGACTGCTGAATGATTTCTGTGTAGGGGTTATACATCAATAACAATCATATTGTACATTGCTCCCCTGCATCTTCCCATTACCCACTTTCCACCTCTAGTGGCAGTTACCAGGTAAGATTTCACCCTATTTACACTCCTGTAGTGCTGTGAATGAGTGGAATGATCCTTAGGACTAATATACACATTGAGGATGAGGTCAGAAGTGTATCTAGGGGACCGAGCGCCCCTGGCAAAGTAAGGGACTGGCACCCCCCCCCCCCATATTTGAAATAGGGAAGGTGCATGTGCAAAAAAGGGGCATGATCTTGTGGGAAAGGGGCAGGACCACACAATAGTACTCCCAATTCAAATTATGTTACATAGTAGTACCCCTTGTACACATTATGTCACACACTAGTGCGCCTTACACATCATGCCCACACAGTAATCCATGTCACACTGTGGAGAAATCAGCAGCGCCTGGCGCGGCCAAGAAGGGGCACTGCCCAGCGATGCCACCCACAGTCAGGGGGTATAATCAAATATTAATGGCAGTGAAAAGGTATCTCTGCGCACTACCTAGTAGTGGTGATGTAGTGATTAAGAATAACATTCTAGTAGTTTATTTAGAGTTTCTTCACTGTCGTGCATTGTGGTGCTAAACATCGGCGCCAACTCCTGGCTGCTGTGCGAACTAAAAGCCCAGGCACTGCCACTACTAAGTCATTCCACTCCCTGGCCAAGGGTGGCACCACCAGGCAGCGCCCCCTCCTCGGCCAGTGCACCTGGTGAGTGCCATCCTGGCCAATGGGTCGATAACCTACTGATCCCAGCACATAGCTATAGTCCCCACCTCCTCCCAGCACATAGCAGTAGTCTCCACTCCCTCCCAGCACATAGCTGTAGTCTCCATCCCGCTCCCAGCACATAGCTGTAGTCCCCCTCCTCCTCCCAGCACATAGCCATGGTCTGCCTCCTTCCTGCACATAGCCATGGTCTGCCTCCTCCCTGCACATAGCCATGGTCTCCCCCCTTCCTGCACATAATCATGGTCTCCCCCCTCCCTGCATATAGTCTTCCCCCCTTCCAGCACAGTCTCCACCCCTGCATATAGTCCTCTCCCCTCCCAGCACAGAGTCTCCCACCCCCCGCCCTGCATATAGTCCTTTCCCCTCCCTGCATATAGTCCTCCCTCCTCAAAGCACATATCAATAAATATGCTGCAGTACCTAGTGTGATGAGCTGGGCATCACCTGGGCTGGAGGATTGCACAGTAGGCAGGAACACCACACTTCGTGAACAAAGTGAAAGTAAACTACAGCTCCCAGCAACCCTTGCTGCCAGCAGCTCCCAACAGCAAGGGCTGCTGGGAACTGTAGTTTACTTTCACGTTCTTCACTAGTGCATTGCGGTGCCGAACACAGGCGCATGTTCCTGCCTACTGTGAGATCGTCCAGCCCTGGCTATGCCACTACTAAGTGATTCCACCCATTGGCCGAGGGTGGCACTGCCGGGTGGTGCCCCCTCCTCGGCTGGCGCCCCTGGTGAGTGCCATCCTGGCCAATGGGTAGATACACCCCTGGATGAGGTTAAGCGTTACAATCTGATTTGAAAGTACCTTTGGTTTTAACTTGTTAAGTTACTGAAGAAGTTGAAACCAATTATAGATTTGTAAGCAAATATGTCAATCTTTAAATATGCTATTTATTGATTGATTGTATTAATTATTGAATCAATTATTTGATTTATAACTGTCTGTTGAAATTGTTGCCCATTTCATCAATACTTTTTTTTTGGCCCCATTAGCTATCAATTAATATTTCCAAAATAATATAATTCATAAAATCGTACTTTTTAAAAAAAAATATATATAAACATTAATTTGGATCTTAATATATTAACTTATAGTGCCCTCATAACATAATTATTAAGGTGGTTTATACAGTATACAGTAAATAATGATTGACGTCAGATATGGCCATTTTTAATACAGCAAATTCCACAGGTTTTACAATCCCCTTGATACTGGTGAATAGTAAGTTTTGCGGTTTGGAGGTCAAAACCACCAGTAATAGTTGGCAATCCCCACTAATGTCAGTGGTAATGAGTGCAATAAATAAATGAAGCAGACTGTTGCCAAAACTCAAATTCCAGGGACAGGGAATCCCCCCAAAAAAATCCATTGTTATTGGAATATGCTAAACTGAGAAGCCATCCAATACTGCAATCTGTGGCCAAAAAATGGAGGAAGAGTACTGTACTTGAATTGCTCTACAGTACGCCCTCAGCATTGTGGATTTAAATATTGGCAAAAGCTTGACCATTGACCACAATCATTTAACTTTGTCAATGAGGCTTTTTTAGGTCACTGTTTAGTGTATGGAACTGAACATGTAATTGGTTGAGCTGCAGGAATTGTAATTGAAAAGCACAGTCTGTTATCCTCCAGACATGTAAAAATCTGACATACAGTAAATACAAATTAATAAACAATTATTAATTCTACAAGATTAACAAGACCAATGAGTGTGCTGAACTTAAATGTTTTGCATGTGTTATATCACATTGAAAAGAAACAAAATTATGCTGCCAGGGCCGCCATCAAGGGGGTAGTATGGCTACACTTATCCCGGGCCCAGCCACTGACAGAGAGTGGAGGTCCCGGGGCGCTCATACCGCCCTCCGCTGCTGCTATTGCCAGCGCCACTCCTTGTTCTCCCGTCGGCTGCCATATGCGCAGCAGTGACAAGCAAGCTGCAGGAGAAAAAACCCTGCCAGCTGCCGCTCACTGTACAATAAAGTTTATTGTATGGTGCGGCTTGATGTCATGACGTCAAGCCGTGACAGTAAAGCGAAGAGGAGCCGCCACCTGCCAGACTGAGGAGCAGAGTGGCCCCCCCGTGAGACAAGCACAGGTCCTGCAGATGTCGGTGTCCTCCATCATTCTCTGCCCCAGGATTCTACATCAGTACATGAACTGGGAATGTGTCATCGGGACCAAAGGTATTTTTAATACTGGTAGGAACCTTCTGCTAGGGCTCTGCAGTGTATGCAAGATTACACCTGTAGTAGTGTAATGGCATGAGGAAACATATGCTGTGAGACAGATTTTTCCCGCCAGCCTCCCATAGCCTGCTGCATACAAAACAAATTAAGGGATGCTCCCTACTTCATCATCAGAACTGGCTGTCTAGCTGACAGTTCCAGAGGCTGTGTATCCATAATTTGTGTCCTGCGTGCAGCTGGGGTGGGGCCTGTAGTGACCACAGGTGCTGCATGTGCCAATTTCTTGAGTGTATCCATGTGAAAAGTCTGGGCAGCAGCTGCTATGGAGGCCAAATACAGCACTAACATGCCTCCCAACATGACCCTCTCCAGGACGGGCAGAATGCTCTGCTCCTGGAATTCCCTCTTAATTTATGATTGCCATCACCTGTGCTGAAACACCTTCCTTATCAATTAACCTGAATAAACAAATTTCACTCTAAGCTTTTTCTGTTAAAAAAAGGGCTTCAGAATGAGTGTAAACACATGCAATTATAATAAATTTATTTTAATAAATAAGTTGCATCTAAAAATGCATATTCAGATAATAAAAGTTTTAATATAAAAACATATACAGACTCCACATATAAGTCCTATCACAATGCATGCAATTAGATAGATATATATATATATATATATATATATATACATATACATACATACATACATACATACATACATACACTGCAAAATCTTCCAGTCTCAAATTACCAGCTAATTGTCTCTTGCTATAGAGGTGGATCAATTTAACTTACACGGTACACCCATGATTACTGATCAGTAAGGTGTGATATGATGACTATGGAACCTTCGTTCCTTTGTAACCAATATAGCAGAGGTTCTCAAACTCGGTCCTCGGGGGCACACACAGTGCATGTTTTGCAGGTAACCCAGCAGGTGCACAGGTGTATTAATTACTCACTGACACATTTTAAAAGGTCCACAGGTGGAGCTAATTATTTCACTTGCGATTCTGTGAGGAGACCTGCAAAACATGCACTGTGTGGGCACACGAGGACCAAGTTTGAGAACCTCTGCAATATAGAGTCTGTCCTATTAGCAGTTCCTTTATACGTAACTGCAAAAGGCCACACTTTAGCACTGATTTATCATGTGGGGTCCCAGTCTCAGTGGTGACTTGTATATTAAACTTGCAACATGTATGCATTCAATTACAGCCGTCTGTGTCAATCTCACCACTGTGTGAATGGATGAACGATTTCACCAAAATGCAATGCGCTGCTCTGGGTTAGGAGGAGCTGGCTAGGAGGCACCGGACGTCTCCGTTCTCCAAGGTGTGTGTGCCACTACAACTCCCGACCACCGTCTGATGAATGCTGGTGCTGTCCGATGATACGCTGGTGCCCATATGACTGCACGATGAGTGGTATCCTCTGTCACCGTAAAAACTCTGATGCGTTTCGCTCGTCTCAGAACTTTATCAAAGACTCTTCGATAAAGCTCTGGGACGAGCAAAACACGTCATAGGTTTACGGTGACAGAGGATACCACTATTCTTGTTAGTCTTCTGTAATAACAGTAGACGGGTATTTATGCTTACACGGGCATAAAATTTAAGACTCAGCAGCTGATTTCTTTATAAATTATTTACACTACTTTAGAATATTTGATTATTTACATTTTATGTTATTAGCGCCAAGGGATATATTGGATAAGTTACCCATTAACCTGTTCAAAACAGGTGCTGGCAATCACAAATTAAGAGAAAAGTCCAGAAGCAGAGCATTGTGTCCCTCCTGGAGAGGGTCATGTTGGGAGGTATGCACTAATGTGATGAGCACTGGAGGCTAGGGCCTATGGATGCCCAAAGATTGCAGGTGATCAAGCTTGTTTTATAGGTTCTGTGCATGCTAGCATGGCTGATACTAGGGGGTTAATTTACTAAGGTGGGAGGATTTTTTAGAACTGGAGATATTGTCCATAGCATCCAATCAGATTAAATCTATGATCTTCGAGAAGCAGGAGAGATGTCCCTCCTTGGAGAGCTTACTATCTATTTTACTATAATTAGCACAGATATTGCTGGTAGGTAAAAGCACTAATTATATGAGAACAGGGATCATTTTAGCACATACAAGTTTTTGATCAAATTCAGAACATTGAACCCCCTGGGCTAGCAGTTTCGCTATCCACGTGGACATCTATTGGAATAGTAACCCGAAGCTTGGTGAGCAAAGGGAGCTCGTGAGGGTACATGTTTTAATGTTCTGAATAAGTTTAATGATGTTCTGAAGCAGTGTAGTTATGCTAACCCAAGGGGTCTAATGTTATGAACTTGAACATGAGTTTTTCCTTCTTACAGGCTTTTCTATCAAGCCATTTGCACTATTCCCTGGGACCTCACCATTCCCCTCTGTACATTTCCCTCCATTCTGGATCCATCTCCCTCTCTTCCACATGCTGGATCACTTCTCCTTCCCTATTAATTGCTATAACATATTGCCAATAAACTCCCTTTGTGATTACAGTACTTGCAGTGTTATCCTATCTGTCTCCATCTGGGAGTCCTCAAATAAGTACATCGTAGCATACTCATACAATTAGAGTGAGTGTATATTTAGGATTCTGCCAGCACGTGTGTATGAAGAATTGATGTGGCTTTCCATATACTGTATATTTAGTATTGATTCTGATTTCCTCTGTGTGTGTGAATTTGCAGCAGTTTTCTCTCCTATATTTCTGTATTTGTATAGTTTCCTATATTATATGATAGATTAACATGTTATAACACCCACCCCCACAGCCCAAACTTTGAAAAAAAAAATTCTAAAGTGGCTTACACACCAAATGATGTATACCAAAAAAGAAGAGGAAAAGACTCTCGTTTTTTGGGGGGCACTCATTGAAAAATATTGCATAAAATCTAACTTTTATTAATTACCATTAAAAGCTGTTGCCACCAACCAGGGCTGGGACAAAAACATACACATAAATACAAAAATGACAAAACAATAGAAAACAAAAAAAAAAAAAAAAACACACCTAGGTTTGCGTGTGGTATGAACACGCCATGGGGAGATATGCCTGACGCAGTCAGGGCCAATATGATAAATACTGACACTAGTTCCTGCAACAGTTAGCCTTAACAGTCCCCTAACAGAAGGAGACAAATAGTGGGCTGGTATAGTCGGCTAACACAGGAAACAGAAACTGTAGATAGATTTACCAACAATACTTCAGTCTCTTGTAATAAATGCTACTGGCGTAGAGTAAATAAGTAACAATGATGGTTTAGTGTGTGTTCAAACTTCATAGTAAGTGCAGTCTCCCCATAGATTGCATGTCATTGGTTCCTATAAAGAGGTAGTAGCGTAATAATCATAGTATTTATTCAGAATCTAGGATATAAATATCCATAATATAAACAAATAATAATAATAATAATAATCTTGTAAATGTTACAGTGCAAATACTGTTAATTTTCTCAGTGCAGTAAACCGGTAAATTTCTTGGTATCGAGTATCCACTATAAAAAACACCCTGATCCGTATCTCAGGTATAGGCAGGCTATTACTAATTGAAGTTGTCTGGGCAGACGTATCTAGTATGCCTCAAAAACAAGCTGTAGCAAAATATTATATATATATATATATATATATATATATATATATATATATATATATATCACTATTGCTCTTCATATATATCCATCATTTCAATATGCAGGAATCAATGTAACCAGGGTAAATATCCAATCTATCCTCTGACACATGTGTCATATTGGTGAAATTAGAGAGGTGAAGAGCAAATGAGCTGCTGCAGATTGCAGAAAAGGGGAAGAGAAAGGCACTCCTATCATAGATGTAGTGGGGTGGCTACTGTTCACTGTGTGACATGCATTAATACAGTGAATGAGCGTGTCCCATCTGCACCTAAGGGTTAGAAACAGGTAGAATGCTTCTGCTTTTGAAAAGATCACCCACGGGCACCCTGATGTAACAGCGCAGGATGTCCTCTGAGTTCTCCTTGCGACAATGAGAGAGCATTGAAAAAAGGGAGATTTAAAGATACATGTTATCAGTAAGATGAAATAAAGAGCACCAATCCCCTTATGAGTGTATGCTGCTTCCTTGCATGTGTAAATACATTGATGCAAGGTGAGCAGTACCTCTTTTTTGCCTATAGTGCCTGGAAGAAAGTAGTTTGGTAACAGTGCTGGGACCCTAATGGTAGTAACGGTCCTGATGCCGCAGGGTATTGCAGGATCCGTTACCCACCATGTGGACCCGCCGGCTGTCACTCGAATGGAAAGGTACCTAAGATTGCACGTGGATATCAGGGTGTGTGTGTGGTTCCGGCTCTGGCTGCACTGCACTGAGTCTCCTCAGACAGCTGTTTCGCTTTCTGGCTTCCTCAGTGAGACACCCTGTAACTGGGTGTTGGAGTTGTTTATAACTAGGTAATGTCCAATCAGGAGCAAAGGTGTGTGGCTATCAATTAAGCCTGTGCTGGTGCCTGATGAGACCTGGTGTGTGCATTACGTCCAGGTGTCAATATTAGTCTCCCATTCCCTATCAATTGGGAACAGAGGGGCAGATGTATTAACCTGGAGAAGGCATAAGGAAGTGATAAACCAGTGATATGTGCAAGGTGATAAAGGCACCAGCCAATCAGATCCTAACTATTAATTTACATACTGGAGCTGATTGGCTGGTGCCTTTATCACCTTGCACATATCACTGGTTTATCACTTCCTTATGCCTTCTCCAGGTTAATACATCTACCCCAAAATTCTCAAAAGACATACTAATTATTCAATCCATTAGTATCCAAAAATGCCTCTTGTGAAAGTATAAATAGACAATGGCAATAACATGAAAATGTTACAATACAACAGTAAGTTATAAGGCGGTGAAAAAGTATATGTAAATATGTAAGATTGGAAAAAGGAATTCTTTTAAAAAGATTTCCCTAAGAGAGTATATGAAATAATAAAAATAAAAATTAAAAATAAAAAATAAAAGAAAAATACTGCTGATGTAATAATGTTGAAAATGCGGAACACTATAAGGGAAATCAGGGATATATTTGTATATAAATTAATTATCTCGAATGGTCCTTATATAATATAAAAATAATTATACAGGTCCCGTCAGATACAGAAATGATGGGATAAAAATATATAGATCTTTTGTCAATGTGATTGTAAACTATGCATTTTATGAGCATTAAATCATCCACAGCCGTGGCACCCTAACAACACAAATAAAAGTATAGAGAAAATGGATAGAAAACTCAAATAATATATAAAAAGATTGTGAAAAATATAGAGATGTGCACCGGAAATTTTTCGGGTTTTGTGTTTTGGTTTTGGGTTCGGTTCCGCGGCCGTGTTTTGGGTTCGAACGCGTTTTGGCAAAACCTCACCGAATTTTTTTTGTCGGATTCGGGCGTTTTTTTCAAAAAACCCTTAAAAACAGCTTAAATCATAGAATTTGGGGGTCATTTTGATCCCAAAGTATTATTAACCTCAATAACCATAATTTCCACTCATTTTCAGTCTATTCTGAACACCTCACACCTCACAATATTATTTTTAGTCCTAAAATTTGCACCGAGGTCGCTGGATGACTAAGCTCAGCGACCCAAGTGGCCGACACAAACACCTGGCCCATCTAGGAGTGGCACTGCAGTGTCACGCAGGATGGCCCTTCCAAAAAACACTCCCCAAACAGCACATGACGCAAAGAAAAAAAGAGGCGCAATGAGGTAGCTGTGTGACTAAGCTCAGCGACCCAAGTGGCCGACACAAACACCTGGCCCATCTAGGAGTGGCACTGCAGTGTCAGGCAGGATGGCCCTTCCAAAAAATACTCCCCAAACAGCACATGATGCAAAGAAGAAAAAAAAGAGGCGCAATGAGGTAGCTGTGTGACTAAGCTCAGCGACCCTAGTGGCCGACACAAACACCTGGCCCATCTGGGAGTGGCACTGCAGTGTCAGGCAGGATGGCCCTTCCAAAAAACACTCCCCAAACAGCACATGACGCAAAGAAAAAAAGAGGCGCAATGAGGTAGCTGTGTGACTAAGCTCAGCGACCCAAGTGGCCGACACAAACACCTGGCCCATCTAGGAGTGGCACTGCAGTGTCAGGCAGGATGGCCCTTCCAAAAAATACTCCCCAAACAGCACATGACGCAAAGAAAAAAAGAGGCGCAATGAGGTAGCTGTGTGAGTAAGCTAAGCGACCCTAGTGGCCGACACAAACACCTGGCCCATCTAGGAGTGGCACTGCAGTGTCACGCAGGCTGGCCCTTCCAAAAAACACTCCCCAAACAGCACATGACGCAAAGAAAAATGAAAGAAAAAAGAGGTGCAAGATGGAATTGTCCTTGGGCCCTCCCACCCACCCTTATGTTGTATAAACAGGACATGCACACTTTAACCAACCCATCATTTCAGTGACAGGGTCTGCCACACGACTGTGACTGAAATGACGGGTTGGTTTGGACCCCCACCAAAAAAGAAGCAATTAATCTCTCCTTGCACAAACTGGCTCTACAGAGGCAAGATGTCCACCTCATCATCATCATCCGATTCATCACCGTGTACATCCCCCTCCTCACAGATTATCAATTCGTCCCCACTGGAATCCACCATCACAGCTCCCTGTGTACTTTGTGGAGGCAATTGCTGCTGGTGAATGTCTCCATGGAGGAATTGATTATAATTCATTTTAATGAACATCATCTTCTCCACATTTTCTGGAAGTAACCTCGTACGCCGATTGCTGACAAGGTGAGCGGCGGCACTAAACACTCTTTCGGAGTACACACTTGTGGGAGGGCAACTTAGGTAGAATAAAGCCAGTTTGTGCAAGGGCCTCCAAATTGCCTCTTTTTCCTGCAGTATACGTACGGACTGTCTGACGTGCCTACTTGGATGCGGTCACTCATATAATCCTCCACCATTCTTTCAATGGGGAGAGAATCATATGCAGTGACAGTAGACGACATGTCCGTAATCGTTGGCAGGTCCTTCAGTCCGGACCAGATGTCAGCATCAGCAGTCGCTCCAGACTGCCCTGCATCACCGCCAGCGGGTGGGCTCGGAATTCTGAGCCTTTTCCTCGCACCCCCAGTTGCGGGAGAATGTGAAGGAGATGTTGACAGGTCGCGTTCCGCTTGACTTGACAATTTTCTCACCAGCAGTTCTTTGAACCCCTGCAGACTTGTGTCTGCCGGAAAGAGAGATCCAAGGTAGGTTTTAAATCTAGGATCGAGCATGGCCAAAATGTAGTGCTCTGATTTCAACAGATTGACCACCCGTGAATCCTTGTTAAGCGAATTAAGGGCTCCATCCACAAGTCCCACACGCCTAGCGGAATCGCTCTGTGTTAGCTCCTCCTTCAATGTCTCCAGCTTCTTCTGCAAAAGCCTGATGAGGGGAATGACCTGACTCAGGCTGGCAGTGTCTGAACTGACTTCACGTGTGGCAAGTTCAAAAGGTTGCAGAACCTTGCACAACGTTGAAATCATTCTCCACTGTGCTTGAGACAGGTGCATTCCACCTCCTATATCGTGCGCAGTTGTATAGGCTTGAATGGCCTTTTGCTGCTCCTCCAACCTCTGAAGCATATAGAGGGTTGAATTCCACCTCGTTACCACTTCTTGCTTCAGATGATGGCAGGGCAGGTTCAGGCGTTTTTGGTGTTGCTCCAGTCTTCTGTACGTGGTGCCTGTACGCCGAAAGTGTCCCGCAATTCTTCTGGCCACCGACAGCATCTCTTGCACGCCCCTCTCGTTTTTTAAATAATTCTGCACCACCAAATTCAAGGTATGTGCAAAACATGGGACGTGCTGGAATTTGCCCATATTTAATGAACACACAATATTGCTGGCGTTGTCCGATGCCACAAATCCACAAGAGAGTCCAATTGGGGTAAGCCATTCTGCGATGATCTTCCTCAGTTGCCGTAAGAGGTTTTTAGCTGTGTGCGTATTCTGGAAAGCGGTGATACAAAGCGTAGCCTGCCTAGGAAAGAGTTGGCGTTTGCGAGATGCTGCTACTGGTGCCGCCGCTGCTGTTCTTGCGGCGGGAGTCCATACATCTACCCAGTGGGCTGTCACAGTCATATAGTCCTGAGTCTGCCCTGCTCCACTTGTCCACATGTCCGTGGTTAAGTGGACATTGGGTACAACTGCATTTTTTAGGACACTGGTGAGTCTTTTTCTGAGGTCTGTGTACATTTTCGGTATCGCCTGCCTAGAGAAATGGAACCTAGATGGTATTTGGTACCGGGGACACAGTACCTCAAACAAGTCTATAGTTGGCTCTGCAGTAATGATGGATACCGGAACCACGTTTCTCACCGCCCAGGATGCCAAGGCCTCAGTTATCCGCTTTGCAGCAGGATGACTGCTGTGATATTTCATCTTCCTCGCAAAGGACTGTTGGACAGTCAATTGCTTGGTGGAAGTAGTAAAAGTGGTCTTACGACTTCCCCTCTGGGATGACCATCGACTCCCAGCAGCAACAACAGCAGCGCCAGCAGCAGTAGGCGTTACACGCAAGGATGCATCGGAGGAATCCCAGGCAGGAGAGGACTCGTCAGAATTGCCAGTGACATGGCCTGCAGGACTATTGGCATTCCTGGGGAAGGAGGAAATTGACACTGAGGGAGTTGGTGGGGTGGTTTGCGTGAGCTTGGTTACAAGAGGAAGGGATTTACTGGTCAGTGGACTGCTTCCGCTGTCGCCCAAAGTTTTTGAACTTGTCACTGACTTATGATGAATGCGCTGCAGGTGACGTATAAGGGAGGATGTTCCGAGGTGGTTAACGTCCTTACCCCTACTTATTACAGCTTGACAAAGGCAACACACGGCTTGACAAATGTTGTCCGCATTTCTGTTGAAATACTTCCACACCGAAGAGCTGATTTTTTTGGTATTTTCACCAGGCATGTCAATGGCCATATTCCTCCCAAGGACAACAGGTGTCTCCCCGGGTGCCTGACTTAAACAAACCACCTCACCATCAGAATCCTCCTGGTCAATTTCCTCCCCAGCGCCAGCAACACCCATATCCTCCTCATCCTGGTGTACTTCAACACTGACATCTTCAATCTGACTATCAGGAACTGGACTGCGGGTGCTCCTTCCAGCACTTGCAGGGGGCGTGCAAATGGTGGAAGGCGCATGCTCTTCACGTCCAGTGTTGGGAAGGTCAGGCATCGCAACCGACACAATTGGACTCTCCTTGTGGATTTGTGATTTCGAAGAACGCACAGTTCTTTGCTGTGCTTTTGCCAGCTTAAGTCTTTTCATTTTTCTAGCGAAAGGCTGAGTGCTTCCATCCTCATGTGAAGCTGAACCACTAGCCATGAACATAGGCCAGGGCCTCAGCCGTTCCTTGCCACTCCGTGTGGTAAATGGCATATTGGCAAGTTTGCGCTTCTCCTCCGACGATTTTATTTTAGATTTTTGAGTCCTTTTTTTACTGATATTTGGTGTTTTGGATTTTACATGCTCTGTACTATGACATTGGGCATCGGCCTTGGCAGACGACGTTGATGGCATTTCATCGTCTCGGCCATGACTAGCGGCAGCAGCTTCAGCACGAGGTGGAAGTGGATCTTGATCTTTCCCTATTTTTGGAACCTCAACATTTTTGTTCTCCATATTTTAATAGGCACAACTAAAAGGCACCTCAGGTAAACAATGGAGATGGATGGATACTAGTATACTTATGGATGACGAGTGACTGCCGACACAGAGGTAGCTACAGCCGTGGACTACCGTACTGCGTCTGCTAGTATAGACTGGATGATAAGGATATAAAAAATATATATATATCACTACTGCAGGACAGGTATATATTATATAATGACGGACCTGCTGGACACTGTCAGCAGCAGACTCCTAAACTACTAGTATGAAGAAGATAGAAAAAAAAAACCCACCACAGGTAGGTATACAATTATGGACGAGCACTGCCGACACAGAGGTAGCTACAGCCGTGGACTACCGTACTGCGTCTGCTAGTATAGACTGGATGATAATGATATAAAAAATATATATATATCACTACTGCAGCCGGACAGGTAAATATTATATAATGACGGACCTGCTGGACACTGTCAGCAGCAGACTCCTAAACTACTAGTATGAAGAAGATAGAAAAAAAAAACCCACCACAGGTAGGTATACAATTATGGACGAGCACTGCCGACACAGAGGTAGCTACAGCCGTGGACTACCGTACTGCGTCTGCTAGTATAGACTGGATGATAATGATATAAAAAATATATATATATCACTACTGCAGCCGGACAGGTAAATATTATATAATGACGGACCTGCTGGACACCGTCAGCAGCAGACTCCTAAACTACTAGTATGAAGAAGATAGAAAAAAAAAACCCACCACAGGTAGGTATACAATTATGGACGAGCACTGCCGACACAGAGGTAGCTACAGCCGTGGACTACCGTACTGCGTCTGCTAGTATAGACTGGATGATAATGATATAACAAATATATATATATCACTACTGCAGGACAGGTATATATTATATAATGACGGACCTGCTGGACACCGTCAGCAGCAGAATCCTAAACTACTAGTATGAAGAAGATAGAAAAAAAAAAACCACCACAGGTAGGTATACAATTATGGACGAGCACTGCCGACACAGAGGTAGCTACAGCCGTGGACTACCGTACTGCGTCTGCTAGTATAGACTGGATGATAATGATATAAAAAATATATATATATATCACTAGTGCAGGACAGGTATATATTATATAATGACGGACCTGCTGGACACTGTCAGCAGCAGACTCCTAAACTACTAGTATGAAGATAGAAAAAAAAAAAAAACACCACAGGTAGGTATACAATTATGGACGAGCACTGCCGACACAGAGGTAGCTACAGCCGTGGACTACCGTACTGCGTCTGCTAGTATAGACTGGATGATAAGGATATAAAAAATATATATATATCACTACTGCAGGACAGGTATATATTATATAATGATGGACCTGCTGGACACTGTCAGCAGCAGACTCCTAAACTACTAGTATGAAGATAGAAAAAAAAAAAAAACACCACAGGTAGGTATACAATTATGGACGAGCACTGCCGACACAGAGGTAGCTACAGCCGTGGACTACCGTACTGCGTCTGCTAGTATAGACTGGATGATAAGGATATAAAAAATATATATATATCACTACTGCAGGACAGGTATATATTATATAATGATGGACCTGCTGGACACTGTCAGCAGCAGACTCCTAAACTACTAGTATGAAGAAGATAGAAAAAAAAAAACCACCACAGGTAGGTATACAATTATGGACGAGCACTGCCGACACAGAGGTAGCTACAGCCGTGGACTACCGTACTGCGTCTGCTAGTATAGACTGGATGATAATGATATAAAAAATATATATATATCACTACTGCAGGACAGGTATATATTATATAATGACGGACCTGCTGGACACTGTCAGCAGCAGACTCCTAAACTACTAGTATGAAGAAGATAGAAAAAAAAAACCCACCACAGGTAGGTATACAATTATGGACGAGCACTGCCGACACAGAGGTAGCTACAGCCGTGGACTACCGTACTGCGTCTGCTAGTATAGACTGGATGATAATGATATAAAAAATATATATATATCACTACTGCAGGACAGGTATATATTATATAATGACGGACCTGCTGGACACTGTCAGCAGCAGACTCCTAAACTACTAGTATGAAGAAGATAGAAAAAAAAACCCACCAGAGGTAGGTATACAATTATGGACGAGCACTGCCGACACAGAGGTAGCTACAGCCGTGGACTACCGTACTGCGTCTGCTAGTATAGACTGGATGATAATGATATAAAAAATATATATATATCACTACTGCAGGACAGGTATATATTATATAATGACGGACCTGCTGGACACTGTCAGCAGCAGACTCCTAAACTACTAGTATGAAGAAGATAGAAAAAAAAAAACCACCACAGGTAGGTATACAATTATGGACGAGCACTGCCGACACAGAGGTAGCTACAGCCGTGGACTACCGTACTGCGTCTGCTAGTATAGACTGGATGATAATGATATAAAAAATATATATATATCACTACTGCAGGACAGGTATATATTATATAATGACGGACCTGCTGGACACTGTCAGCAGCAGACTCCTAAACTACTAGTATGAAGAAGATAGAAAAAAAAAACCCACCACAGGTAGGTATACAATTATGGACGAGCACTGCCGACACAGAGGTAGCTACAGCCGTGGACTACCGTACTGCGTCTGCTAGTATAGACTGGATGATAATGATATAAAAAATATATATATATCACTACTGCAGGACAGGTATATATTATATAATGACGGACCTGCTGGACACTGTCAGCAGCAGACTCCTAAACTACTAGTATGAAGAAGATAGAAAAAAAAAACCACCAGAGGTAGGTATACAATTATGGACGAGCACTGCCGACACAGAGGTAGCTACAGCCGTGGACTACCGTACTGCGTCTGCTAGTATAGACTGGATGATAATGATATAAAAAATATATATATATCACTACTGCAGGACAGGTATATATTATATAATGACGGACCTGCTGGACACTGTCAGCAGCAGACTCCTAAACTACTAGTATGAAGAAGATAGAAAAAAAAAACCCACCACAGGTAGGTATACAATTATGGACGAGCACTGCCGACACAGAGGTAGCTACAGCCGTGGACTACCGTACTGCATCTGCTAGTATAGACTGGATGATAATGATATAAAAAATATATATATATATCACTACTGCAGGACAGGTATATATTATATAATGACGGACCTGCTGGACACTGTCAGCAGCAGACCCCTAAACTACTAGTATGAAGAAGATAGAAAAAAAAACCCACCACAGGTAGGTATACAATTATGGACGAGCACTGCCGACACAGAGGTAGCTACAGCCGTGGACTACCGTACTGCGTCTGCTAGTATAGACTGGATGATAATGATATAAAAAATATATATATATCACTACTGCAGGACAGGTATATATTATATAATGACGGACCTGCTGGACACTGTCAGCAGCAGACTCCTAAACTACTAGTATGAAGAAGATAGAAAAAAAAAAAAAAACCACCACAGGTAGGTATACAATTATGGACGAGCACTGCCGACACAGAGGTAGCTACAGCCGTGGACTACCGTACTGCGTCTGCTAGTATAGACTGGATGATAATGATATAAAAAATATATATATATCACTACTGCAGGTATATATTATAATATAATGAATGACGGACCTGCTGGACACTGTCTGTCAGCAGAATGCGTTTATAGAATAAAAAAAAAAAAACACCACACGAGTGTTTAACTTTTTCAGGCAGACAATATACTGGTGGTCACTGGTCAGTCACACTGGCAGCAAAAGTGTGCACTGTTATGTACTCCTGCTATAACTGCTCCCCAGTCTCCCCCACAATTAAGCTGTGTGAGCAGTGAGCACTCAGCACAGTCAGATATACATAGATGATATTATCATGCAGCACACTGAGGCTGAGCACAGATATGGTATGTGACTGTGTATAATTTTTTTTCAGGCAGAGAACGGATTTTAAATAATAAATAAAACTGGTGGTCACTAGTATAACTATCAGCAAAACTCTGCTGCACTCTCTGAGTACTCCTAATGCTCCCCAAAATTACTAAAATTAAATTACTAGTAAATCAAGTGTCTCACTCTCTATCTAAACGGAGAGGACGCCAGCCACGTCCTCTCCCTATCAATCTCAATGCACGTGTGAAAATGGCGGCGACGCGCGGCTCCTTATATAGAATCCGAGTCTCGCGATAGAATCCGAGCCTCGCGAGAATCCGACAGCGGGATGATGACGTTCGGGCGCGCTCGGGTTAGCCGAGCAAGGCGGGAAGATCTGAGTCTGCCTCGGACCCGTGTAAAAAGGCTGAAGTTCGGGGGGGTTCGGATTCCGAGGAACCGAACCCGCTCATCTCTAGAAAAATATGTGGTGTATATGTTAAGGCCCACTGCGCGTGAGGAAGATAGTAACATGGGCAAAATATAATACCTGAGAGAGTGAGATATTGTATGTGTATTAAAACTATATAGTAAATATTTTTACGAGATTACACTATTGTTTGTGAATTAAAACTATATGGTAAATAGTTATACAGGGTTACACACTAAATTAATGTTGGAGATTGGGAGAGATATGTGTAGTTAGGTGTTGACAGGAAAAGAGTCGACCTAAAATGACTAAACACACATAAAGTATGTCTATAAAAAGACATTATAGTTTATCATCTCGTTCAAGCCATGAGGGCTCACTGTGTTTAATCTGTACGTCCACTTGCTTTCCTTCCGGAGTAGTTCTTTACTCAAATCTCCACCACGTGTTCCAAGTCTGACACGTTCCAGGCCAAAGGCCTGTAATCCTTGTGTTTGTCCCTCATGGTATCTCATGAAATGTCTAGCCACTGACGTGAGTTTTTTATGCTTGGCTAGATCCGAAGCGGCATTCCTAATGTTGCCCACATGCTCTAAGATTCTTTGTTTAAGTACGCGGGTTGTCATACCTACGTACCTTAAATTACAACTACATTCCAGACAGTATACCACTCCCATGGTGTCACAGTTGATAAACTGTTCCAGTTTGATATTGTTGTCAAATCTATCCCTTATCTGATCCTTTCTGATGATAAGAGTACAGGCCTTACATTTACCACATGGGTATGTGCCTTTCAGTGGGGTCTTACGAGGCGGATTCCTGACAAAGTGGCTTTTTACCAGTTTGTCCTTTAAGCTACTGGCCCTTCTCCAGCTAAAGGAGGGTCTATCTCCCAGAACTTTCTGCAGGTCCTCATCCATAAGTAAGACCTTCCAATGTCTCTGGACCAGTGTCTGTAATTCTCTCCATTCCTGACAGAAATTGGTAACGCATCTCACTACTGTAGATTCAGTCTTCTTTTCATCTTGTGGGAAGATAAGGGTTTCTCTCTCAATCCGGGATGCATGATACTTTGCCGATTTGATAAGTTTGTTGCTATAGCCCATTTCCCGAAGTCTGACTGTTAGTTCTTTACTTTTGTCCAGATATGTTTGTTTGGTAGAACAGTTTCTCCTGAGTCTAAGAAACTCTCCCTTAGGTAAGTTCTTAATTGTAGGGGGAAAGTGGGCACTGCTCTTATGTAGGAGACTGTTCGTCGCTGTACTTTTCCTAAATATCTCTGTCTGGAGATATCCCTGTAAGTTCACACTGAGATATAGATCCAGAAAGGTTGCTTCTTGTTTGCTGATAGCATGGGTAAGCTTCAGATTAAGATCATTGTTGTTGAGTTTGTCTATGAATCTCAGTAAATCCTCTTCTTGGCCCTGCCAGATCATGAAAATGTCATCTATATATCTTAGCCACATAATCACCTGGTTCGTATACTCATCATTGTTGTCACTGAATACATACTCTTTCTCCCACCATCCGAGAAACAGGTTAGCATATGTGGGCGCACATGCCGCGCCCATCGCTGTCCCTCGGACTTGGAGATAGTATTTGTCGTCGAATGTAAAATGATACTTTTTGAGTACAAACTCCAATAGATCCAGCAAAAACTGTTTGAAATCGTCCATGCCCTCAGTGTGCAGAAAGTATCTGATTGCTTTTAACCCATCTTCATGTCTAATGCTCGTGTATAGCGACTCGAAATCAAGTGTGACAAGATACTGATCACCACTAAGTTGAATGTCGTGGATTTTCCGTAGAACATCACTCGTGTCTTGTACATAGGATGGTAATGTATGTACATGGTGTCGGAGGCACTGATCTAGAAAGATGCTCCCCTGTTCCAGAAGGCCTTCAATACCCGATACTATGGGCCTTCCAGGGGGGTTGTCAAGGTTCTTGTGTACTTTAGGCAGCATATAAAACGTTGGAGTTTTGGGATGTTCCACTTTAAGAAAAGTATGTTCCTGTTTACTGATGATACCTTTCTCCCGGGCCCCATTAATAAATCTGTTGTATATGATCTGATAGTTATCCGTAGGGTTAAAGAGCATCTGGCGGTAGCATGTAGTATCTGTCAGTTGTCTCCGTGCTTCCTGCATATATAGTTCTTTTGGCCACAGTACTATATTCCCACCCTTATCCGAGGGTTTAATCATGATGTTATCCCACTCTTGGATTTCTTTGAGTGATCTTCTTTCCTCTGATGTTAGATTATCCACAAGTACCCTTGTTTTCCTTGTTTTTTGGTATAGATCATCCATATCCCTAAAAACAAGGTTTAAAAACACCCCAACTTCTGGGCAGATGTTTTCCTGTGGGGTAAAGGTACTTTTCTTCTTACAGATGTTCCGTCCGCTACCATGTATTTCAGCGGGGTTGCCCTGTTCAGCAGAAAGTTCTTCCAGAATGTCGAGTGCCATTGCTTCCTCATCAGTGAGAGCAGTAGTGACAGGTGTTGATGTAATGTCAACAGTGCTCTCAGTCATCCATGCTCCTGTTATTTGTGAAGATATTAGGTCTTTTTTTGGTGCAAAGAATTTTTTTAGGAGTAATTTCCTACCAAAAAGACGGAGGTCCTTCTCCCATTGGAACCTGTTCATGGATGTATTGGGTGAGAATGTAATCCACTTAAGACCGCCATTTCACTGGGGGATAATACCCTCGTGGATAAGTTGATAATCTTGAGGTTAGTTGAGTCGATTACTTTGGTTTGCGTGTCCTGGAGGATTGCCTCTGAGGTATGGGTGAGTCCCAGGAATTGGTGTGTTTTCCTCTTTTTCCTCCCCCTCCGTATCTTCCTCTTCCTTGATTCCAGTACTTTCCCCTGCTCCCCGAGCTTTCTCCTAAAAAAGCTGCCGTAGGTCTTGGCTGTGGGGATAGAGGTTCGTCTGTTTCAGATGATTCAACTTCAGATGAACTATAGTCTCTCTGGAATGTCCGTTCTCCTGAGCGGGCTAACCGGTTCCACTTGAAAATGTTTTTGGTGGTAAAGTCACGTTTGTCCCTCAGAAATTTTTCTTTTTTACGTTCAATAATACCTTGTTCATAGGATTTAAGTTCTTCTTTAATCTTTTCAAAATTACCTTGGAAGTTGGTGTCTTCTCCCATTCTTCCAATTTTTTCCCCAAATTGTCAATTTCTTTTTCGCATTCATCTAATACTAGAGTATGGTGTTTGATAAGAATACACCAATTGATGTCCCACTCCCGCTGTAGCTCCACCCACATTATCCATGGCTTGGCCCACCTATGCATCCTGTCTACCACCCTGCCCCCCCGTGCCCATTTTTTCAGTCCCGGGCCCCATAGTTCCCTATATGTTGCAACAAATAGACATTAGATTCTGTAACACAATAAACCACAAGTAACATTTTTTGTATGGCATTGTGTGTCTCCCATGTATGATTATGAACAGTGTTTTTCTTCAAAATACCAGTTACTGTAAATTAAGACCATTTGTCCTGACTTCTGACAATATTATGGGCCCCTCCCTCCTACGGTGGAGAGTGGGTGCCACACGCATCTGCCACTGGTGTGTGTGTGGCAGTGCAGCTTTTTGCAGGGAACATAATGGTTGGAGGATGGCCTAGTGAAATTATTTATACACGCTCCTGAAGGGCATTCCCGTGACCCAGCAGTAATGAGACCACATACTGTAGTAACTGGCCCCCATTATCACGATAGTCATGCACCCATTCCAATAGCAAAGATGTGAATGTTGGTGTATATGCTTCATCTTATCTAGTGAGTTCCTGGTTGAGCAAAATGGTTCAATCATAAGAAGCATTTGCTTTAAAAGAATCATTCAGGAGGGTTGGGGGCAATTACATTCATAGTGATGTCCACTTAGTGATGTCCACTAAGTACACATTTGAAACTTCATTGGTACAACTGGAATGTGCAGAGCTGTAACTAGACATTATAGTGCTCTGTGTGAGAAAGAACATTGGTGCCATCCCACCATCCCCTCCCTCCATACCATATTTTAATATTACTAATAGTCTGCAACACTGGAGGGACCATGGCCAATGTTACTTTTAGAGTATAATGTGAGAGTGTGGACTTGGGGAACCTGTTATTTCCAGTATATAACTCTCAGTCTGTGGCATCCTGTTATAGTGTGAGGGGAGCAACATTTCGCCCACTGTCCTCACTCCCTCCAATTCCCCATATGCCACATATCATGGTCCACAATTTAAAATATGCCACACAACAGTGTCCTAAATTAAAAAAAATATACTATATAAAAATTCCCCGACTAATAGGCCACACAGCAGAGCCCCCAAATCATAATGGGCCTCATAACACTGACCCCAATTCATAATATAGTACACATCTGTGCCTCAAATTCATTGTATGCCACACAGCTGTATCTCCACTTTATGATTATGCTAAATAGCAATGTCTCCAATACATCATATGCCACATATTTGTGCCCCAGTACATAATATGCCACACATTTGTGCAATACATTATATGCTTCACAGCTGAGCCCCAAATTTATTCTATGTCACATAGCTGTGACTCAAATTTTCCTACAAAGTGCCCCAATACATATGCTACATATCTGTGCCCCAAAATCTTTGTTTGCCATACAGCTGTGCCACCAATACATTATGACACATATAAGTGCCCCAATACATATTTACGCCATACATCTGTACCCTAGCATATATCAGTACACTTTAAGCCCCTCCCCTGCATTCCCTAATGTACACACACATTGCCAGCACTCCTTAACACACACACACCTTACCAGAACTCATTAACCCCCCCTCGCACACAAACACACACATACAACCTGCCAGCACTACCAGAGCTGCAATTAGACATTTTGGTGCCCTGTGCCAGAAAGAGCATTGGTGGCCCTCCCTATTGAAAGTAGGGATAGTGTGTACCAAAAAGGGGCCATGGCCTTGTAAGGAAGGGGTGTGGCCACACAATAGTACCACTAATTCAAATTATGCCACACCGACAGCCGGCATCCTATATGTTAGTATGCCAGGGAGGGTTAGGGTTAGGCTGCAAGGAGCAAGGGTTAGGGTTAATTAAATTTCATTCAAAATGTTGGGATTATGGTAGTTGGGATGCCGTTGTTGGTATTCTGACCACCGGTATTCTATACTCAACTCCAATTAAATATCCCCACCATTTATAGCACAGTATATATGTAAAAAAGGGGTATTGTCCTCAGAGTCCTATACAATTCCTAACTTGCTGGCTAGTGTGTATACATAAAAAAAACATACAGTAGAAGCTCTCCTTACACATTATGCCACACAGTAGTAGTGCCCCTTACACGTTTAGCTACACATTAGTTGTGCCACACAATAGTAGTGCTCCTTATTCATTACACCACACAGTAGTAGTGCCCCTTACACGTTTAGCTACACATTAGTTGTGCCACACAATAGTAGTGCTCCTTATTCATTACACTACACAGTAGTAGTGCCCCTTACACATTTTGCACACTTTACACATTATAGAACACAGTTGTAGTGACCCTTACACAATTAATGTCCATGTCCTTCCCCTTCCCTATCTACCTCCCTATATGCAGCGCTCACTTGGTTAGTGTGTCTTTCTCATAACCTGGGTTCATTACCCCTGCCGCTAGGTCACTTACCGATCATGTCACCTTATGACTTCTTCTTTGGGCACAATATATGCATCCACTATCATCCCCAGGGGACGCAGACTCCGTTGTTTACAGCCTTTTAGGCTGCAGTACACAGTCAGCCAGACCCAGAGTACTGCTGTCCTGAACACCTGACTGCGATCTGGCCAATCACTAGCCAGCCTGAGCTGCTCCTTGCCACCTGACTCCGCTCAGCCAATCCTGGCTGGTCCTGGGGTATATATTTTATTCTTTGTCTCTCAGTCATCGCCAGTACAAGGTCTAGCTCAGTCATAACTGGGTGAAGCTAAAGCTGTGCTCCTGCTGTATTTATTTGGTATCTTGTTGGTGCAGTTTCTCTATCGTCCTAGTGGATGCTGGGGTTCCTGAAAGGACCATGGGGAATAGCGGCTCCGCAGGAGACAGGGCACAAAAAGTAAAGCTTTTCCAGATCAGGTGGTGTGCACTGGCTCCTCCCCCTATGACCCTCCTCCAGACTCCAGTTAGATTTTTGTGCCCGGCCGAGAAGGGTGCAATCTAGGTGGCTCTCCTAAAGAGCTGCTTAGAAAAAGTTTAGCTAGGTTTTTTATTTTACAGTGATTCCTGCTGGCAACAGGATCACTGCAGCGAGGGACTGAGGGGAGAAGGAGTCAACTCACCTGCGTGCAGGATGGATTGGCTTCTTGGCTACTGGACATCAAGCTCCAGAGGGACGATCACAGGTACAGCCTGGATGGTCACCGGAGCCGCGCCGCCGGCCCCCTTGCAGATGCTGAAGTCAGAAGAGGTCCAGAATCGGCGGCTGAAAACTCCTGCAGTCTTCTAAAGGTAGCGCACAGCACTGCAGCTGTGCGCCATTTTCCTCTCAGCACACTTCACACGCGGTCACTGAGGGTGCAGGGCGCTGGGGGGGGGCGCCCTGGGAGGCAAATGTAACCTATATAAAGGCTAAAAATACCTCACATATAGCCCCCAGAGGCTATATGGAGATATTTAACCCCTGCCTGATTTCTCTAAATAGCGGGAGACGAGCCCGCCAGAAAAGGGGCGGGGCCTATCTCCTCAGCACACGGCGCCATTTCCTCTCACAGCTCCGCTGGTCAGGACGGCTCCCAAGTCTCTCCCCTGCACTGCACTACAGAAACAGGGTAAAACAGAGAGGGGGGGGCAAATTTATGGCGATATTTTGATATAACAAAGCAGCTATAAGGGAGCACTTATTATAAGGCTATCCCTGATATGTATATAGCGCTTTTGGTGTGTGCTGGCAAACTCTCCCTCTGTCTCCCCAAAGGGCTAGTGGGTCCTGTCTTCGTTAGGAGCATTCCCTGTGTGTCTGCTGTGTGTCGGTACGTGTGTGTCGACATGTATGAGGACGATATTGGCGTGGAGGCGGAGCAATTGCCAAATATGAGGATGTCACCCCCTAGGGAGTCGACACCAGAATGGATGCCTTTATTTATGGAACTACGGGATAGTGTCAACACGCTAAAGCAGTCGTTTGACGACATGAGACGGCCGGACAATCAATTAGTGCCTGTCCAGGCGACTCAAACACCGTCAGGGGCTGTGAAACGCCCTTTGCCTCAGTCGGTCGACACAGACCCAGACACAGGCAATGACTCCAGTGGTGACGGTGACGAATCAACCGTATTTTCCAGTAGGGCCACACGTTATATGATTTTGGCAATGAAGGAGGCGTTACAGTTAGCTGATACTACAGGTACCACTAAACAGGGTATTATGTGGGGTGTGAAAAAACTACCTATAGTTTTTCCTGAATCAGAAGAATTAAATGACGTGTGTAATGAAGCGTGGGTTGCCCCTGATAAAAAGCTGATAATTTCAAAGAAATTATTGGCATTATACCCTTTCCCGCCAGAGGTTAGGGAGCGCTGGGAAACACCTCCTAGGGTGGACAAGGCGCTAACACGCTTATCTAAACAAGTGGCGTTACCCTCTCCTGAGACGGCCGCACTTAAAGATCCATCAGATAGGAGGATGGAAAATATCCAAAAAAGTATATACACACATGCAGGTGTTATACTACGACCAGCTATAGCGACTGCCTGGATGTGCAGTGCTGGGGTAGTTTGGTCAGAGTCCCTGATTGAAAATATTGATACCCTGGACAGGGACAATATTTTACTGTCGTTAGAACAAATAAAGGATGCATTTCTTTATATGCGTGATGCACAGAGAGATATCTGCACACTGGCATCACGGGTAAGTGCTATGTCCATTTCGGCCAGAAGAGCTTTATGGACGCGACAGTGGACAGGCGATGCGGATTCAAAACGGCATATGGAAGTTTTGCAGTATAAAGGGGAGGAGTTATTTGGAGTCGGTCTATCAGATTTGGTGGCCACGGCTACAGCCGGGAAATCCACCTTTCTACCTCAAGTCACTCCCCAACAGAAAAAGGCACCGACCTTTCAACCGCAGCCCTTTCGTTCCTTTAAAAATAAGAGAGCAAAGGGCTATTCATATCTGCCACGAGGCAGAGGTCAAGGGAAGAGACAGCAACAGGCAGCTCCTTCCCAGGAACAGAAGCCCTCCCCGGCTTCTACAAAAGCCTCAGCATGACGCTGGGGCTTCTCAAGCGGACTCGGGGACGGTGGGGGGTCGTCTCAAAAATTACAGCGCGCAGTGGGCTCACTCGCAGGTAGATCCCTGGATCCTGCAGATAATATCTCAAGGGTACAGGTTGGAATTAGAGACAGATCCACCTCGCCGTTTCCTGAAGTCTGCTTTACCAACGTCCCCCTCCGAAAGGGAGACGGTTTTGGAAGCCATTCACAAGCTGTACTCTCAGCAGGTGATAGTCAAGGTACCTCTTCTACAACAAGGGAAGGGGTATTATTCCACTCTTTTTGTGGTACCGAAGCCGGATGGCTCGGTAAGGCCTATTCTAAATCTGAAGTCCTTGAACCTGTACATAAAGAAGTTCAAGTTCAAGATGGAGTCACTCAGAGCAGTGATAGCGAACCTGGAAGAGGGGGACTTTATGGTATCCTTGGACATCAAGGATGCGTATCTCCACGTTCCAATTTACCCCTCACACCAGGGGTACCTCAGGTTCGTTGTACAAAACTGTCACTATCAGTTTCAGACGCTGCCGTTCGGATTGTCCACGGCACCTCGGGTCTTTACAAAGGTAATGGCCGAGATGATGATTCTTCTTCGAAGAAAAGGCATATTAATTATCCCATACTTGGACGATCTCCTAATAAGGGCAAGGTCCAGAGAACAGCTAGAGATGGGATTAGCACTGTCTCAAGAGGTGCTAAAACAGCACGGGTGGATTCTGAATATTCCAAAATCCCAGTTAATGCCGACAACTCGTCTGCTGTTCCTAGGGATGATTCTGGACACGGTTCAGAAAAAGGTTTTTCTCCCGGAGGAAAAAGCCAAGGAGTTATCCGAGCTTGTCAGGAACCTCCTAAAACCAGGAAAGGTGTCTGTACATCAATGCACAAGAGTCCTGGGAAAAATGGTGGCTTCTTACGAAGCAATTCCATTTGGCAGATTCCACGCAAGAATTTTCCAAAGGGATCTGTTGGACAAATGGTCAGGGTCGCATCTTCAGATGCACCTACGGATAACCCTGTCTCCAAGGACAAGGGTGTCTCTTCTGTGGTGGTTGCAGAGTCCTCATCTATTGGAGGGCCGCAGATTCGGCATACAGGATTGGATCCTGGTGACCACGGACGCCAGCCTGAGAGGCTGGGGAGCAGTCACACAAGGAAGAAACTTCCAGGGAGTATGGACGAGCCTGGAAACGTCTCTTCACATAAACATTCTGGAACTAAGAGCAATATACAATGCTCTAAGCCAGGCAGAACCTCTGCTTCAAGGAAAACCGGTGTTGATCCAGTCGGACAACATCACGGCAGTCGCCCATGTGAACAGACAGGGCGGCACAAGAAGCAGGAGTGCAATGGCAGAAGCTGCAAGGATTCTTCGCTGGGCAGAGAATCATGTGATAGCACTGTCAGCAGTGTTCATCCCGGGAGTGGACAACTGGGAAGCAGACTTCCTCAGCAGACACGATCTTCACCCGGGAGAGTGGGGACTTCATCCAGAAGTCTTCCACATGCTGGTAACCCGTTGGGAAAGACCAATGGTGGACATGATGGCGTCTCGCCTCAACAAAAAACTGGACAGGTATTGCGCCAGGTCAAGAGATCCGCAGGCAATAGCTGTGGACGCGCTGGTAACGCCTTGGGTGTACCAGTCGGTGTATGTGTTTCCTCCTCTGCCTCTCATACCAAAAGTATTGAGAATTATACGGCAAAGAGGCGTAAGAACGATACTAGTGGTTCCGGATTGGCCAAGAAGGACTTGGTACCCGGAACTTCAAGAGATGATCACGGAAGATCCGTGGCCTCTACCTCTAAGGAGGGACTTGCTTCAGCAGGGTCCCTGTCTGTTTCAAGACTTACCGCGGCTGCGTTTGACGGCATGGCGGTTGAACGCCGGATCCTAAAGGAAAAAGGCATGCCGGAAGAAGTCATTCCTACTTTCATTAAAGCAAGGAAGGAAGTAACCATGCAACATTATCACCGAATTTGGCGAAAATATGTTGCGTGGTGCGAAGATCGGAGTGCTCCGACGGAGGAATTTCAACTGGGTCGATTCCTACATTTCCTGCAATCAGGATTGTCTATGGGTCTCAAATTGGGATCTATTAAGGTTCAAATTTCGGCCCTGTCGATTTTCTTTCAAAAAGAATTGGCTTCAGTCCCTGAAGTCCAGACCTTTGTTAAGGGAGTGCTGCATATACAGCCTCCTGTGGTGCCTCCAGTGGCACCGTGGGATCTCAATGTGGTTTTGGAATTTCTAAAATCTCATTGGTTTGAACCACTAAAAAAGGTGGATTTGAAATATCTCACATGGAAAGTGACCATGCTTCTAGCCTGGCTTCGGCCAGGAGAGTGTCAGAACTGGCAGCTTTATCTTACAAAAGCCCATATCTGATTTTCCATTCGGACAGGGCAGAACTGCGGACTCGTCCGCATTTTCTCCCTAAGGTGGTGTCAGCATTTCATCTGAACCAGCCTATTGTAGTGCCTGCGGCTACAAGTGACTTGGAGGACTCCAAGTTACTGGACGTTGTCAGAGCATTAAAAATATATATTGCAAGGACAGCTGGAGTCAGAAAATCTGACTCGTTGTTTATATTGTATGCACCCAACAAGATGGGTGCTCCTGCGTCTAAGCAGACGATTGCTCGTTGGATCTGTAGCACAATCCAACTTGCACATTCTGTGGCAGGCCTGCCACAGCCTAAATCTGTAAAGGCCCACTCCACAAGGAAGGTGGGCTCATCTTGGGCGGCTGCCCGAGGGGTCTCGGCATTACAACTCTGCCGAGCAGCTACGTGGTCAGGGGAGAACACGTTTGTAAAATTTTACAAATTTGATACTCTGGCTAAGGAGGACCTGGAGTTCTCTCATTCGGTGCTGCAGAGTCATCCGCACTCTCCCGCCCGTTTGGGAGCTTTGGTATAATCCCCATGGTCCTTTCAGGAACCCCAGCATCCACTAGGACGATAGAGAAAATAAGATTTTACTTACCGATAAATCTATTTCTCGGAGTCCGTAGTGGATGCTGGGCGCCCATCCCAAGTGCGGATTATCTGCAATAATTGTACATAGTTATTGTTAACTAATTCGGGTTATTGTTGAAGGAAGCCATCTTTCAGAGGCTCCGCTGTTATCATACTGTTAACTGGGTTTAGATCACAAGTTGTACGGTGTGATTGGTGTGGCTGGTATGAGTCTTACCCGGGATTCAAAATCCTCCCTTATTGTGTACGCTCGTCCGGGCACAGTACCTAACTGGAGTCTGGAGGAGGGTCATAGGGGGAGGAGCCAGTGCACACCACCTGATCTGGAAAAGCTTTACTTTTTGTGCCCTGTCTCCTGCGGAGCCGCTATTCCCCATGGTCCTTTCAGGAACCCCAGCATCCACTACGGACTCCGAGAAATAGATTTATCGGTAAGTAAAATCTTATTTTTGTTCTTATCTGCTGCACAGATTTCTGATATAACTCTATACCTTTGCTAACTACTTCTCTAGCTGCACAGATAATTCCAGAACATTCATACTACACGGCTTCCGTTCCTGGTTATTCACAGCTACCATCTATTCAGGTGTTTGGTCTGCATCTGGTCCTGCTACCATCTGACTGCTCCCCGATTTTGGACTATAGAGACAATCCACTTCAAGGCTGGTCAACACTCTTGCAAGTTCTGCCACTCAAGCATCCTGGACTACAGCTACTGTACCAAGTAAGAAGTAACAATACAGTATCAGCATGGACAACCTACTTCTACACACTGCTCTGCAACATATATCCTCTTATCACCATCAGCCGAGATCCGGGTTAAATTCCCGCTTAGGGAGGCATGTCAGGAGGCCTCTTCATGCCTGCCAGGTTTATCTACTCCCAGATATATATATATTTTCCTGACATTGGTTCCACATACAAACACAAGCGGGTGAGGATGCGACTGACGTCAGTGAGGTCTGCTGAGGTAGGGCATCAGTGGTGGAGTCTGGCACCCCACTACTGATATACATAGCAGCGGGTGTGATGGTGTAGGAGCTTCCGCAATATAGCAAATATTTATTGATTCACGCTTTTTCGCATTTATTAAGATATTTACTGTTAATCACAAAATGGGTTCATGTGTCCTTAAAAATATTGCACAGATAATCAGAATACTATATTTGCTGAATATCTTGTTTTAAAGCTTGACTTGTACAAAGACAAATGCAACATTAAATGTATCCAAGGCGGACAAAGCAACACCAGATATATCCAAAGCTAATTGAGAAGAATGCTGAAAGAAATCTTTTGAGTTTATGTCCGAAAGACTGATAAACGAAACAATAACCATTTTCAAGGCTGTTCTAGTTGCCACTTGGAACATTGTATGACAATCGATGTATTTCAAGACATACATGGTGTATTCTGATTGGCTAAAATGTATTGGCAAGCGTGATTTTGTTTAAGCTATAAATAATAAAGCTATGACGGCCACTAGCAGGTCATTTATGATTTGTTTAGGTTACACATGAACTTGTGTCATCTTATCATTCATTGACCTCCAACCGGTTGCTAAAGGAACAGAATTCTGACTGATGACTGCAGAGAGTTTATAGACCAGACCAGAAAAGGTTAAAATACCCTAACAGGTGCCCAGCAAATAGCCACTATGGGAGACAGAGCGGAAGCACAGCACAGACAGAGTCATACCTGCTCCCTGCTGTAATGTATAGTAGTAGCGGTGTGCTCGGCATAGAAGGAGCGAGATGTAGCGCTACTAATATAAATTGAACAGCGAGTAGGCAGTGGGGGCACTTACAGATTGTGGTGGTGATGGCTGGTTCTGCCCACAGGGCATCTGCAATGGCACCGGCCACACCACGCTAGTTACGGCCCTGTCATTACCCCTCCACCCACACACAAGAACCCCACACCATCAAAGCACAGACTCTCCCAACCATTAATCCCTTCTCTTCACCAAAAAGTCATAACTGATATGCCTTACCAGACTCCATTCATCATCAGCAGCTCCTCTTGTCTAGGGGGGGGCAAACCTTCTTATGTGAGTGACAGACTGGCAGCCGGAGGAAAGGAGATGACTGGAGGAGAGGGGAGGGGTGGCAACCACTGCTGCCGACTATACCGCATAACTGTGTGGAGTTTATATATTCTCCCCGTGCTTGTGTATGTTTCCTCCGGATATTTCAAAAATATACAGGTAGGTTACTTGGCTCCCAACAAAAATTGACCCTAGTCTGTAAGTGTGTGTATGTATATGGACAGACTAGATGGGCCAAGTAGTTCTTATCTGCTGTCAAAATGTTTCTATGACAGGAGAAAATGCAGTGCCGGGCTGTGAGAGTTCTAGAAGCACGTCACCATGGCTGCATTAGCCCTGGTCATCAGTAGTACCGACCAGGACTGAAAGAGATACTCTCCAACATTTTACACTCAAAAACCGGTACAAATTAGGAAAGGGGGCGTGACCACAGGTAAAGGGGGCGTGGAAATGTAGTGAGTCAAAAATCGGTACAAAGCCTTTTTTTGGCCGGTACAGACAATAAAAAACGGTACTGTACCTGCCAAAAAGGTACAGTTGGAGGTTATGGAGATATCCTTCATTTTTTATAGATTTCTTTTTGTTGTGTGGACTCAGTGGCACCCTCCGGTGGCCGACGCTCTTAGGCAGCTGCTTAGCACTTGTGTAGCACAGGCGAACATTGCAGCCGTACATTGGGGGTCATTCCGAGTTGTTCGCTCGTTGCCGATTTTCGCTATACTGCGATTAGTCGCTTACTGCGCATGCGCAAGTATTGCAGAGCGCATGCGCTTAGTTATTTTACTCAAAAGTTAGGTATTTTACTCACGGCATAACAAAGCTTTTTCATCGCTGTGCTGATCGTAGTGTGATTGACAGGAAGTGGGTGTTTCTGGGCGGAAACTGGCCATTTTATGGGAGTGTGCGGAAAAACGCAGGCGTTCGAGTTGCAAAACGCAGGAGTGGCTGGAGAAACGGGGGAGTGTCTGGGCGAACGCTGGGTGTGTTTGTGACGTCAAACCAGGAACGAAAAGGACTGAGCTGGTCGCAATGGCTGAGTAAGTCTGGAGCTACTCAGAAACTGCTAAGAAATTTCTATTCGCAATTCTGCTAATCTTTCGTTCGCACTTCTGCTAAGCTAAGATACACTCCCAGAGGGCGGCGGCTTAGCGTGTGCAATGCTGCTAAAAGCAGCTAGCGAGCGAACAACTCGGAATCACCCCCATTGCTGAGAAGTAAATTCCCCTCAGAATATGATGTTGCTCAGACTTATGTTTCATAGCCTGGAATCCTTCAAGCAATCACGGGAAAAGCATGTGTTCTGCGTCTGACTGAAAGACAATTGGTCTAATTCAGACCTGATCGTAGATGTGCTAAATGTAGCACATCTACGATCGGTATTCAGACATGCGGGGGGACGTCCAGCACAGGGCTAGTCTGCCCCGCATGTCAGGCCCGACCCCCCCACACACACACACAAGTACGAAAGCATCGCACAGCGGCGATGCTTTTGTACTGGAAGAGTAGTTCCCAGCCAGCTCAGCCCTTGAGTGCTGGCAGGGAGCTACTCCTCGCTGCCCGGGTCGCAGCGGCTGCGTGATGAAACTGAAACTGCACAAGCGTTCGCACTTCTGCTAAGCTAAAATACACTCCCCAGTGGGTGGCGGCATAGCGTTTGCACGGCTGCTAAAACTAGCTAGCGAGCAATCAACTCGGAATGACCCCCATTATGTAGTTTTGTGCTACTAACTAGGAACTATTAACTACAGCCAGGTACACACTATAACATTTTGCCCAATGATGCTAAATTTAGACCAACTAAACCAATTCAGTAAAGTGTACAATGTAATGTGGGGCTGATTCTGAGATGGATGTCCGCACGCAGAGGCCGCATCCATCTGGTTTGCGCAAGTGCACTGGCTGCAGTGCGCGTGCGTGGCCTTACACATTGCGGCTGCATGCCGCAGTGTAATTGACAGCAGCGCCGTTGGGGGGGTGTCGTCGCGTCATTGGGGGTGGGGCATCTTAAACTGGGGCGGGGCATTTTTGGGGCGGCTGCGTGACGTCACACGCAGCTGCTCCGAAAAAGTAAATGCATATGTAGCGATCTGCGTTCATCTCTGAATAAGACTCTTTTATATTTGCAAGTAACTTTGTGTCTGGAACAAACCATGTTGTTGGATTAGCAATGGGGCGGAAGTAGCTGCAGCTCCAGCCAGGCCCCCATTGAATATAGGCACACAGGATCCCCTCCAGTGCAGCCAGAGTTGACAGAAAAAAAAATCCTGTCATCACCAACAGCTCAGCTCACTCACCTCCCGGCTGCCCAGTCACCGCCCCTCCCCCCACCCAAATCGACCGGCCAAAGTCCTATCCACCCAACGGCCTGTCCATACCCTCCAACTGTACCTTTTTGGCAGGTACAGTACCTTTTTTTATGGTCTGTACCTGCCAAAAAGGGCTTTGTACCGATTTTTGACTCTCCAAATTTACATTGAAAGTATAGGAAAGGGGACGTGACCATGCCCCTTTTACCCATGGTCACGCCCCCTTTCATAATTTGTACCGGTTTTCATGTGTAAAATGTTGGTGGGTATACCTGTCTAAAACTTCCTTTCCCTTCCTGAATCATATCACCCGAAAAATACCACCCAAAGCTACACCCCCTGGCATTCGATGTTATTGCTTGTGCTTGTCATTCCCACCCCTTTACTTTGACAATCAAATGCAGGATGAAAAAGGAGAAGGATCTGGGGGAGGAGGCTGCTGTCTGTGAGGGGATCTTGGTTCTCCTCCATGGATGCCAGAGCAGAGCTGGCGTGCAAAACACAGTGAGTTGCAGCACACTCCAAGCCAGGGGTCTCCTCTCCCATATTTAATTGGTGTATGTGTCAGTAAGTTTATCTGTGTTTCTCCTTCATCCACTAGGGGACACTGGAGCGCAGTTACAATGGGGAAATAGTAGGCAGTAACTGGAAGCTGGCACTTTAAAACTCTAACACTGTGGCTAGCTCCTCCCCTACTATGTCCCCCCTCCAAGCCAGTCTTTATTTTGTGCCCAAGGGAGCTGGTTCACTCTTGAGTTTTCTCTTTAAAAAAAAATAATTTTTTTTTTCTCTCTTCTTTCTTCACAGACTGGCAGCTCTGCCTCTGCCAGGAGCACCGCTGGAGTTGCCTGCGGGGTCCCATCGCAGCTGCGTGCGGCTCGGGATGGTCCCCGGCTGAAGGAAACACAGAGCTCTCTGGAGCTGGGACACCGCTGCGTGCAGCGCGTGTTGGGGCCGCTCCGTCAGCAGAAGATTCCGTCAGCATGGCAGCGGTAAGTATGGTGGCAGGACACCGCTGCGTGCGGCGCGTGTTAGGGCCACTCCATCAACAGCAGCAGCGGTGAGTAGAAAGAACTTGTACTATAAAGTAGTCAGACCCAGGTTCAGGTCTTACTGTGGACTTAATTTACTTTCTACTGCAGAGCTTTAACCGAGAGTGCACAGCTGCGGCTTCCCCCGCTCCCCGCTCTGGTCTCCGGCGGCTCTCCCAGCTCTAATCTCCGCTCCCGGCTCACTTTCTCACCCCACTCCCCCTGCTCCACCCGCTCGCCGCTCACAGATCCCCGCTCTGCGCGGCTCACAGAGCCGGCACGGGGATGCCGCTAGAGGCGCCTGGCAAGTTTGAATCTGGTGCCATTATGGGGGGGGGGGGGGGGGGGGATGGAGCTTAATCCCGCTCTGTACCGCCGGGCTCAGCACGCGCTGGCAGCCCTTTTGCAATGCTGCAGCGCGGAGAAGGGGAGACTCGGAGGCTTCATTCCGGTCAGTGGGACAGTTTCAGTCGGGACTGGGGGCACTGGGGGTGAGGCACCTGTAACTTTATTATTAGGGCCTGACTCTGCACAATAGCATGCAGGATACATAGGGCTGCTGTGGCTGTGCTTCTCTCTGCTCTCCCCCCTCCCTTCCTTCTGCCTATTGCTGTGTTTGGGTGGGAGTGTGACAGGTGATGCCATGGCTGGTAAAGGCTCCATGGCAGCACAGAAAATCTTCCAATGTCAGAAATGTTCTGCAAAATTCACCCAGGGACAGGCTGAAAATTCCCTTTTATGTGAGGATTGTGGGTCAGAGCCATCTGCTCAGCCCTCATCAGAACCCCAGAGCACCCCTGTTTGGACAACACAGCTCACAGAGGTTATGTCCCTGTTGACTTGAGAACTGAAGGCTTCTCGGGAAGAGAGAGAGGCGGCCCGGTTCCGACAGCTTGTCCCGATACCGGTGCCTGAACCAGCATGGGCTCGTTCCCTGGCAAAATCAGTTGAAGGGCTCTCTAGGGCTGTAATCCCTTCCCAAGCCCCGTCCTTTAGTCCGCCTCCACAGGCTTCAAAAAAGAGATTGCTTGCCTCTGTGTTACACGAATCTGACGATGATATGCCTCTATTAGATGAGACGGTGATAGATAAAGAGGATACGGATGACGATCAGGTGTACGAGGACTCTGAACCAGTAGCTCAGTGTATTGAGGCACTTATTACAGCTATTTGCTCAGTATTACAGGTGGAGGAGATGGAGCAGAACACCTTACGCCCTTCAAGGTTTGGCACCAAACAATGCCTGCCGGTGACCTTTCCACTTTTGGAAAAGCTGGATGCGCTCATAACGGCGGCTTGGAAACATCCGGATGCAAAATTTCAGGTATCAAGGAAAATTTTGTCTTCCTATCCTTTTCCCGCAGATAGCAGGAAGCGTTATGAGACCTCTCCGATTGTGGATCCTTCGGTGTCTCGTCTGTCCAAGAAGACGGTTCTGCCGGTTCCTGGAGCGACTTCGCTGAAGGAAGCGTCGGATAGGAAGTTAGAATCCACCTTGAAGACAATTTACTCGGCAGCGGGGGTATTACATCGCCTGGTGCAGGTAGGTTGTTAGGTCAACAAGGCGATGGAAGCTTGGGCGGAACAATTGTCCTCTGGACTTTGTGATGATTTGCCGGCAGATCAACTGATATAGTTGGCGGAACACATTCGCGAATCAGCTCTTTATCTTTGCGAGGCTTCCAAGGACATCTGTATTCTCGGAGCTAGGATTTCCGCTTTAGCAATTTCGGCCCGCAGAACTCTCTGGCTGCGGCAGTGGCAGGCAGATACGGAGTCCAAAAGGGCAGCAGAAGCATTGCCCTTTATGGGAGAGGTCCTGTTCGGTAAGGATCTGGATGCCTGGATTTCTCAGGCCACTGGAGGTAAGTCGACTTATCTTCCTTCTGCTGCTCCAGCCTCTCGCAGGCCCTATAGGGGTCCCTCCTTTTGATCCTTTCGTAGCCCTTCTAGGTTTCGAGGACAGGCCAGGGGAGGAGCTTCCGTCTCCCGTGGCCATAGAGGTAGGGGCAGAGGTTCCACAGCCGCAACCCAGTCAGAGGTTAAGTCCTCCACCGCTACCACCCCATGACGGGCTTCCCTCCCACCTGGGAGACCGCAGGGTGGGAGCTCGTCTGAGGGATTTCAGGGAGGCCTGGGTACAATCCTGTTCAGATGCTTGGGTCAGGGGTCTCATCATTTGCGGTTACAAGCTCGATTTTCAAACCCGACCGCCTCAGCGTTTCTTCACCATGGGTTTACCAGTTTCCGACGACAGAAGAGTTGCCTTGCAGGCAGCGGTCCAGAAGATTCTATCCGCAAAGGTACTGATCCCTGTTCCCTCTCATCATCGGAAACAGGGCTATTACTCAAGCCTGTTTCTCGTACCGAAGCTGGACGGCTCGGTCAGGCCAATCCTGAACTTAAAAGATCTCAATCTGTATTTGAGGGTATTCAAGTTCAAGATGGAGTCCCTCCAGTCTGTTATTGCGGGGTTGGAGCAAAACGAGTTTCTGGCGTCCTTAGACATCAAGGATGCATACTTACATGTTCCCATTTGGCCTCCTCATTAGGCTTTTCTCCGGTTCGCGATACAGGACACTCATTTCCAGTTCCAGGCCCTTCCGTTCGGTCTCTCTTCTGCTACCAGAATGTTCACAAAGGTCATGGCGGTCATGATGACCCTACTTCGGAAGCAGGGTGTGACGATTGTCCCCTATCTGGATGATCTGCTAATAAAGGCACGCTCTGCAGATCTGTTACTTCAGAATATCCGGATAACGCAGGACCTTCTGATTTTGCACGGGTGGATCCTGAACTTCCCGAAGTCTCACTTATGCCCCTCACAACGGTGGCTGTTTTTGGGGATGATTCTCGACATGGTCCGTCAGAAGGATTTCCTTCCTCAGGACAGATCCTGTCTCTTCAGACGCTGTTGAGGTCGGTACTTCGACACCGTCGGGTGTCAGTGTATCTGTGCATTCGCCTTCTGGGAAAGATGGTAGCGGCGTTCGAAGCTCTTCCATACGGTCGCTTCCACTCTCGACCTTTCCAGCTGTGTCTTCTACATCAGTGGTCAGGATCTCATCTATTCCTTCATCAGCGGGTGATGCTGTCTCCAAAGGCACGGTCGTCGCTTCTCTGGTGGCTCCAGTCGACGCATCTGTTGGAAGGAAGGCGGTTGGGTGTTTGGGATTGGACTCTCCTCACCACGGATGCGAGGCTGCGGGGCAGTGACCCTCGAACATCGGTTTCAGGGGCGCTGGTCGATTCACGAATCCGCTCTCCCCATAAACATTCTCGAACTACAGGCGGTATACAACGCCCTACTTCAGGCACATCACCTGCTGTGCGGTCGAGCAGTCAGAGTTCAGTCCGACAACGCCACAACGGTAGCGTACATCAACCGCCAGGGCTGCACTCGCAGCCGTGCGGCAATGAGGGAGGTCACCAACATCCTTCTCTGGGCGGAGGAGTATGCTCTGTCCTTCTCGACGATATTCATTCCAGGTGTGGACAATTGGGAAGCCGATTATCTCAGCTGACAGGACATGCACCCGGGAGAGTGGTCACTCCATCCCCTGGTGTTTTGTCAGCTGGTCCGCCGGTGGGGAAAACCACAGATCGACCTCATGGCGTCCTACCTGAACCATCAACTGCCTCTGTATTACTCTCGAACGAGGGACCCGGCGGCGGCGGGTGTGGATGCCCTCACGGCTCCTTGGAATTTCCGGTTCGTTTACCTCTTTCCTCCTTTCCCGTTGTTGCCTCGGGTTCTACAACGCATCAAGAGAGAAGACGCTCTGGTCCTCCTGGTGGCTCCAGATTGGCCGCGCAGGGCTTGGTACTCCATCTTTCACCAATTGTCAGTAGCCGAGCCTTGGCCCCTGCCACAACGGGACAAACTGCTACAACAGGGTCCTTTTCCTTATCCAGACTTATGCAGGCTACGTTTGACGGCGTGACTGCTGAGAAGGACATCTTGAAAAGGAAGAGGATTCCTTGTACGGTTATACCTACTATGCTACAGGCTAGAAAGTCAGTCATATCGTCTCATTACTACCGCATGTGGAAGGCCTATGTGGCCTGGTGTGAACGTCGAGAGTTTTCTCCTTCAGTTTTTCGCTTAGCCCGCCTTCTCAGTTTTTTGCAGGCGGGTTTCTCGGCAGTCTTTCGGTTTTCTTCCAGAAAAAGTTGATGCCGGAAGTTCAGACTTTCTTTCAGGAGGTTCTACGAATACAGCCTCCCTTTCGCCCTCCGACAGCACCATGGGACCTCAATCTGGTCCTCTCTTTTCAGCAGTCTTCATTGTTTGAGCCTCTGGAGTCGGTAGAGGTGAAATATCTCACCTGGAAGGTGGTCCTTGGCTTCAGCCAGATGGGTTTCGGAACTTGGGGCTCTCTCTTGTCGACCTCCTTACCTGGTGTTTCATGCGGATAGGGCCGAGCTCCGTACTTGCATGTCTTTTCTACCTAAGGTGGTGTCCGCTTTTCACATCAATCAGCCACTTGTGGTTCCGGCCATCTACGTTGCCAGGGCGCTCAAGATCTATGTGGAAGTCGGACTCTTTATTTGTTCTATACGATGCTGCCCGCCGTGGTTGGCCGGCTTCTAAGCAGACTTTGTCCCGATGGATTCAGCTGACCATCAGACAGGCTTATTTGGCAGCTTCTCAGGAATCTCCGTCTTCAATTTCAGCGCACTCTACGCGCTCTGTGGGCGCTCTGTGGGGTCCTCGTGGGCGGCTGCCCGCGGGGTCTCCATGACTACTCTATGTCAGGCGGCTACTTGGTCGGGCCGACATACGTTTGTCAAATTTTACAGGTTTGACACTTTTGCGGCCTCTGCTTCGCAGTTTGGCCGAGCGGTTTTACAGGACTCTCAGCGCTCTCCCTCCCGTCTTGGGAGCTCTGGGACGTCCCCATTGTAACTGCGCTCCAGTGTTCCCTAGTGGATGAAGGAGAAATCAGGATTTTGGTACTTACCGATAAATCCCTTTCTCCGATTCCACAGGGGACACTGGACGCCCACCCACCGCTGTTTCCTCCTTTTTCGCTTAAGGGTTTACAGGTCACTGTGTGTCTGTTTGGTTCAGGTTAACCTTTTTTTTGGATAGGTTTCCAGGTTTGTTTCGTGTTATCCTGGTTTACATGGCTTCGTTAACCTCCTCTACTTTAACGTTTGTCTATTCCAGCTCTCCTCGGGCACAGTTTTACGTAGACTGGCTTGGAGGGGGGACATAGTAGGGGAGGAGCTAGCCACAGTGTTAAGAGTTTTAAAGTGCCAGCTCCCAGTTACTGCCTACTATTTCCCCATTGTAACTGCGCTCCAGTGTCTCCTGTGGAATCGGAGAAAGGGATTTATCGGTAAGTACCAAAATCCTGATTTTGTGTTTGTCTCTGTCAGTAAGTGGTGTCTGTGTCAGTAAGTTTATCTATGTGTCAGTAAGTAGCATGTGTCAGTAAATTTATCTGTGTTGTGTGTGTCAGTAAATGGTATCTGTCAATAAGGGATGTTTGTGCGAGTAAGTTTTATCTTTGTCAGTAAGTGGTGTCTGTCATTATATATGCATACCTCCCAACTGTCCTGATTTTGGCAGGACAGTCCCGTTTTATCACGGTCTGTCAGAAGGATGGCTATAGAGACAGGGGGCATGGCCAGCAGCTCACAGTCCCATAGTGATGAAAATGGAGGTGTGGCTTGCAATCTCTGCACTTGCCGAAAGGCCATGCCCCCTAATTTTGGGGACGCATCTAAGGCACACAAGGATGTTCCTCTGCAGCAAACCAAGAAGTTGGGAATATACTGTATGTGCCAGTAAGTGGTGTCTGTGTCCATAAGGGATATCTGTCAGTAAGTGGTGATTGTGTCAATAAATGTGTATATCAGTAAGTGTGTATATGTCAGTAAGACTGTCAGTGTGTTTGTGTCAGTGGTATGTGTGTCAATAAGTAGTGTGTGTGTGTGTGTGTTTGTGTCCGTAAGTGGGATCTGTGTCAGTAAGGAGTGATTGTGTCAGTAAGTAGTGTCTACCAGTAAGTATGTCTGTCAGTAAGTGGTGTCTCTGTCGGTAAGTGTGTTCCAGGAGCCTTAGGTCTGCTCTGTATTGTCCTCATTTTTTTAATCTTTCAACATCTGCTCTGTTTTGCCACATTATTGCTCCCGTTTCCACCTTCTTGCATGGTGATACAGTTCTCTGGTCCATATGTATTAAGCCTTAACAAGAGATAAAGGGGGGCATTTACTAAGCAGTGATAAGAGCGGAGATGTGAGCCAGTGGAGAAGATGCCCCATCAACCAATCAGCAGCTCTGTATAATTTTATAGTATGCAAATTATAGATGTTACTTCAGTGCTGATTGGTTGCCATGGGCAACTGTCACGAACCGGTCTCTCACCTCTGCGGGTTCTGGGGTTCATCCATTGCCAGTGCGGTTGCTTGCGGTGCTGTGCGCCCGTGTGGGGACACGGCGTGATCAATGGCACAGGTGATGCAGAGTCTGGGAACTGTGAGTACGGGGACCAAATGGCCTAAGGCACTGCGGTGTGTCTGCTGTATAGGAGGTGGCCATGTTGGAGACCAAATAGCTAATACAGAGCACTTGTAAAAACACCTGTGGGCAGGTGTAAGCCAATCCCGTGCTTGTGCTGCCTTTAAGTAGGCTGGGATTATGTTACTCTGAGCCAGTGCTTTGTTGTATCAAAGCTGTGCTCTAGCTCTGAACTCTCTCCGTGCATTCCTGTGTGATTCCCGTGGTCCAGATATCGCCTCCGTTCCCAGAGGTCCGTTTTGCAGCCTTCACTGCCAAAGATCTACCGGCTCTCCATTGTGCTATCAGTCAATTGCACACCTATTGGAAATACTTGGATTCCCAGTGTCCTGCATGAGGTTACCTTGTCTGTCTGCCTATCATACAAAGTCTGGAGGATTCCAATTCCCTCAGCTGTTCGTTTGTTCAACTCTGCATTTAACCCATTCATCACCTCACCATCTACTACAGTTTCACAGTGATCTCCGGAACCCGCAAGTAACCCAATTCAGTACTTTTTCTATGTTGTCATTACAAGGATAATTCTTCACAGTCTCTCAGTTAACTCTTAAAACTCCATTGCAAATTCTTACAGTTAATTCTCCATGTCTGCATTAACCAGTTAAACTCAATCTGCAGTTCAGCATCAAAGCCTGTTTATATTTGGACAATTCAACATTTATTCTTCAGCTTGTTTTTGCATATGTTTCCATGAACATTTCTTTTATTTATTTCTGAGTTTTCTCTTGCATATTATTTCTGTCATTCCTGCAATACTTCAGTATAATGATGATTAACAACTAGTCATTTAACTCCTTACTGAATTGTTACTTTAATAAATATATGAAACGGAACTTCCTTCGTCCTCCCTGTTTTCTTCATACCCCAGCACCTACACCTGTGGTTGGTTCCAGGTTAACGGATTCACAAAAACACCCGGGCCTGACAGTAAGCACTGGCCACATGGATCCGTCAAGTGACCAATTCGCAGGAGGCGGTGCTACGTCAGATATCCTTTCCCGTCTGGAAAATCAGGAGTCTATACAGACACAAATAGTGCAGTTTATGCAAACTATGGCAGACCGTTTAGAGACTCTTCATACGGCTATTAAAACGTTCCAAGTCCAGAGTCCAACCCTGGATGTCCCAGTTACCACTACAGCTTCTCCTGTGACGCTACCTACGTCCCGCTTGCAGTTACCCTCTCCGAGTAAGTTTGACGGAACCCCAAAACTTTGCAGAGGATTCCTGAATCAATGCGAGATCCAGTTCGAACTGTTGTCCTCCAGTTTCCCATCAGCTCGTTCTAAAGTTGCATATATTATTGCCCTCCTCTCCGGTCAGGCTCTGGAGTGGGCATCACCATTATGGGAGAGAGGTGATCCTATCCTCTCTAATTACAAAGAGTTCGTATCTTCCTTCCGGAGAATCTTTGACGAACCAGGCAGGACCACCTCAGCATCCTTGGAGATTCTCCGTCTACGTCAAGGTTTACGTCCTGTCAGTCAATATATTATTCAGTTTCGCACGTTGTCTTCAGAGTTAAACTGGAATGAGGAGGCCCTGATCGCCGCGTTTTGGAATGGACTTTCAGAGAGAATCAAGGATGATTTAACTATCCGGGATGTGCCAATTAAACTGGATGAATTGATTTCTCTCTGTAACAAATTTGACCTACGTCACAGGGAGCGATGTTTAGAGAAATTCAGGGCAGAGCGATCCAGTCCACGTGATCATCCTAGACCTCGACAAGATTCTTCATCACAGTCTCCAGTAATGACTGAAGAACCTATGCAGATTGGGCGCTCTCGCCTCACAGAGGAGGAACGACTTCGTCGTCGACAGGGTAACCTCTGCATGTACTGTGGGTCCTCCGAACATTTAGTTAAATTCTGCAAACTCCGACCGGGAAACTCTCGCCTCCTAGCTTATTCAAGAGAGGTTAAGCTAGGAGTTACTCTAGAATCACGCTCTGGGAAAGAGCCGACCTTGTCTATTCAATTAGAAGTTCCAAGTTCTACAGTGAAAGTTTCAGCTCTCCTAGATTCCGGGGCAGCCGAGAACTTCATCTCCTCAGCCTTTGTCATGCGGTCTAAAGTTCGAACCATGCCTCTGGAAGCAGCAGTTGCCGTTACAGCAGTGGATGGAAGTCGAATTCCAGATGGTATAATTACTCATCGAACCGTATGTCTCAAGATGAAAGTTGGTGAGCTCCATTCCGAATACCTCTCCTTCTACGTGATTCCCAAAGCCTCTCAAGATGTGATACTTGGTTTACCTTGGCTGCAGAAACATAATCCTCAACTCAATTGGCAAACCATGGAAGTCCTTTCATGGGGTAAATCTTGTACCAAGGACTGTGTAGCTGCAATTGTACCTCTTCGGTCAATTAGCCTTTCCGATCTACCTCCGGTGTATCAATCCCTTGCGGATGTTTCCAGTAAGCAAGCAGCAGACTCTCTACCTCCTCATAGTGAATGGGACTGCCCAGTCGTCCTGGTTCCGGGCAAGACCCCTCCTAGGGGACAAATTCATCCGCTATCCATCCCAGAGACGCGAGCTATCCGGGATTGGTCCACTCCTACAACTCTCAAGGGGATTCAGCGATTTCTTGGCTTTGCTAATCTCTATAGGAGATTCATTAAGAATTATTCTACGTTAGCTGCTCCTATCACAGCCCTAACTCGCAAGGGAGCAAATCCTACGAACTGGTCTTCTGAAGCAATCAAAGCCTTCTCTGATTTAAAGCAAGCCTTTGTGTCAGCCCCCATTCTTCGACAGCCTGAGTTGAATCGTCCCTTTCTATTAGAGGTGCATGCATCTACAGAAGCAGTAGGAGCTGTGTTGTCACAAGTCTTTGAAGATAAAAAGGTCCATCCCTGCGGATATTTCTCCCGTAAGTTCCTCCCGGCAGAACGTAATTATGCAATCGGTGACCAAGAGTTACTTGCCATCAAGTTGGCATTTGAGGAGTGGAGATACCTTCTAGAAGGAGCTCAACATCGCATTACAGTTTATACTGATCATAAGAATCTTCTATATCTGCAGTCAGCTCAGTGTTTGAATCCACGACAAGCTCGATGGGCGCTTTTCTTCTCACGATTTGATTTCAAACTCACCTATCGTCTAGGGTCTCAGAACAAAAAGGCAGATGCCCTTTCCCGGTCCTTTGCTTCTTCTGAATTAAATGATGCTACCACGAATCAAGCCATTGTGAATCCTACGTCCTTTTTAATGACTCGAACCTCTCCAGTTCCTCCGCCTGGCAAGACCTTTGTTGCCACAAGTCTCCGAAAACGGCTGCTTACCTGGGCTCACTCCTCTTCCTTCATGGGTCATCATGGGGTTCTAAAGACTCTCGAATTTATTCAACAGTCTTATTGGTGGCCACGTCTCAAAGCCGATGTCCAAGAGTTTATAGCAGCATGTCCTAAATGTGCCCAACATAAGAGTCCAAGAAGTTCTCCACCAGAGTTTCATCCTTTGCCAGCCCTAGAGGTTCCAGCAGCAGATCAAGAGCTTCAACGTCTATCTAGCATCTGGAGTTGTGTACGTAAGTCCTTGGTCAAAACTTCCACTCGTTATAAATCTTTTGCAGATAGAAAACGTAAAGCTGTACCGAATTACTAAGTGGGAGACCAAGTTTGGATTTCTACGCGCAATCTCAAGTTCAAAGTTCCTTCTAAGAAATTTGCTCTCAGGTTTATTGGTCCATTTCCCATTGTAAAGGTACTCAACCTTGTGTCATACAAAGTCAAATTGCCACCGTCTTTGAGAATTCCTAACGCCTTTCATACATCTTTACTGAAGCCTTTGATTCTCAATAAGTTCCGTACTACCCAGTCCAAATCTCCTAAAGTTCACTCTTTGCAGAATGAGGAATTTGAAGTTAAAGAGATTGTGGACTCACGTTCCCGATATGGTCGTTTACAGTTTCTGGTCGACTGGAAGGGTTATGGTCCGGAGGAGAGATCCTGGGTTTTCTCTGAAGATGTTCATGCTCCAAGACTGGTACAGAAATACTTCTCCAAAAATCCTGACAAGGTTCAAAGGTGTTCGGAGACCACCCGTAGAAGAGGGGGTACTGTCACGAACCGGTCTCTCACCTCTGCGGGTTCTGGGGTTCATCCATTGCCAGTGCGGTTGCTTGCGGTGCTGTGCGCCCGTGTGGGGACACGGCGTGATCAATGGCACAGGTGATGCAGAGTCTGGGAACTGTGAGTGCGGGGACCAAATGGCCTAAGGCACTGCGGTGTGTCTGCTGTATAGGAGGTGGCCATGTTGGAGACCAAATAGCTAATACAGAGCACTTGTGAAAACACCTGTGGGCAGGTGTAAGCCAATCCCGTGCTTGTGCTGCCTTTAAGTAGGCTGGGATTATGTTACTCTGAGCCAGTGCTTTGTTGTATCAAAGCTGTGCTCTAGCTCTGAACTCTCTCCGTGCATTCCTGTGTGATTCCCGTGGTCCAGATATCGCCTCCGTTCCCAGAGGTCCGTTTTGCAGCCTTCACTGCCAAAGATCTACCGGCTCTCCATTGTGCTATCAGTCAATTGCACACCTATTGGAAATACTTGGATTCCCAGTGTCCTGCATGAGGTTACCTTGTCTGTCTGCCTATCATACAAAGTCTGGAGGATTCCAATTCCCTCAGCTGTTCGTTTGTTCAACCCTGCATTTAACCCATTCATCACCTCACCATCTACTACAGTTTCACAGTGATCTCCGGAACCCGCAAGTAACCCAATTCAGTACTTTTTCTATGTTGTCATTACAAGGATAATTCTTCACAGTCTCTCAGTTAACTCTTAAAACTCCATTGCAAATTCTTACAGTTAATTCTCCATGTCTGCATTAACCAGTTAAACTCAATCTGCAGTTCAGCATCAAAGCCTGTTTATATTTGGACAATTCAACATTTATTCTTCAGCTTGTTTTTGCATATGTTTCCATGAACATTTCTTTTATTTATTTCTGAGTTTTCTCTTGCATATTATTTCTGTCATTCCTGCAATACTTCAGTATAATGATGATTAACAACTAGTCATTTAACTCCTTACTGAATTGTTACTTTAATAAATATATGAAACGGAACTTCCTTCGTCCTCCCTGTTTTCTTCATACCCCAGCACCTACACCTGTGGTTGGTTCCAGGTTAACGGATTCACAAAAACACCCGGACCTGACAGCAACTTCTCCACTGGCTCACTTCTCCGCTCTTATCACTGCTTAGTAAATGTCCCCCAAAGTGCAGATGGATGTGTCTATTCATGAAGCAGTGAAAAGTGTACAGAAGTGAGCCAGGCAGGGCCGGTGCAAGGTTTCTGGGCACCCTAGGCAAAATTTATCCTATCACCCCATCCCGTCACCTGTGCCCTGGTTTCTCTGTGCTGTTCTCCCCCCACCCCATCAGCTGTATCCTAGCTCCTCTGTACCACTTCCCCATTCCCGTCACCTGTGTCCCGGATCCCCTGTCCCGCTTGTCCCAATCCCATCACCTGTATGCCAGCTCTCTATACCACCTCCCCCCATCCTGTCACCTGTATCGAGGCTACTGTGCCGCTTTCCCGCATTCTGTCATCTGTATCCAGACTCCTCTGTGCCACTTCCCCCCATCCCATCATCCATTTCCAAGCTCTTCTGTATCGCTTTCTCCCATTCCGCCACCTGTGTACTGGCTCACCTGTGCTGCTTTCCCTATACCATCACCCGTTTCCTGTCTTCTTTGTGCCGTTTTCTCCCATCCTGTCACTTGTGTTCCTACTCCTCTGTGCCACTCCCCTCCACCCTATCACCCGTATCCCAGCTTCTCTGTGCCACCTCCTCCTATTATGTCACTGTGTCCCGAATCCTATTTGCAGCTTCTCCCATTCCGTCATCTGTATCCTTGCTCCTCTGTGTCACTTCCCCCCATCCCATCACCCGTTTCCCAGCTGTTCTGTATCGCTTTCTCCCATTCCGTCATCTGTATCCTGGCTCCTCTGTGTTGCTTCCCCTATCCCATCACCTGTTTCTGTCTTCTTTGTGCCATTTTCTCCCATCCCATCACCTGTGTTCCGGCTCCTCTGTGATGCTTCCCCACAACCCTATCACCCGTATCCCAATTTTGTCACCTGTGTCCTGGGTCCTATTTGCAGCTTCCCCCCATTCCGTCATCTGTATCCTGGCTCCTCTGTGCCACTTCCCACCATCCCGTCACCTATATCCCGGCTCTTCTGTGCCGCTTACCACCCATCCCATCACCTATATCCTGCCTCCTCTGTGCTGCACCTGGGCCTTGTTACTGAGGGGTCTATTCATTAAGAAAATGAAAACTGAATTGTTACTTATCACTATACATCGCATCGCAATTTATGTAGCAATTTATGTATACTCACCCTTCGATGAAGCGCTGCGGAATCCAGGAGTCCAGCGGTGACGTCTTCTCTAGGCAGTTCCCTCTCCGATGTGCGGAGTCAGCCAGCGGGTCCCTCTGTGCATGCGCCGCCTGTTAACCTCCTGGCAGGCCGCAGTGTCTGCTGGGAGGTCGGGGGCGGAGCCAGTGCCGGGTGTGGACAGAGAGCATGAAAGCATTGAGCTTCCTTGCCGTCTCGGCACCGCAGTTCAGGTTACGCCATCCTGAGATGGAGAACCTGAACCCCATCGAGAAGCGGAAAGCAGACCTTTCAGCTACTTCATGAATCGCACTCACCATACAAAAGTATGGTGAGGCGATTCAGGCACAGTGCGGGGGTGTCGCTGGGGAAGTCAGGGACTTCTCCACAGTAACCCGCTCTGTGAATTACACTAGGCAGAGAAAAGCAGGGCTTTTCTCTGCTACATGAATAGACCCTTTACAGCACTATCTACATGTTAAACATCAATACATCCCCTTAAAGAATTCCCACAAAATATTAGCACAGCCTCCCCTCCCTCCCCCCCCCACATACATAACTTTAAGTCACCCACAAATAACTACAATATACCAAAATAAAACATTAATTCACGACGCCATAACAGTACTACACCCCGCCCCACATATATTACTGCAATACCCATCTCCCCAAATTATATTAATAAACTCCAGATAACAGTAAAAATCACCATAAGATACTTACTGTACCTCTGCTTGAAGGATGTCCTGTAGTCTCCTGTCAGTCATCATGGTCTCCCCCATAGAACTGCAGAGGACTATAAGCAGGGCAAGCTTAGCTCAAGAAAGTCAGGACCGAATGAGCAAAAGGGGTGGGGCCTCAGATGAGGAGGCGGAGCCTCGGGACGGGAAGGAGAACATTGGTGACTTCTCCCGAGGGAGGGAGCAGCCATTCACTGTTCAATGAAGGAAAGGGGGGCGGACGCAGGACACTGCTGCTGCTGGCTGCGCTGCTCCAGACTATGACATGTCTGCAGACTCAGCCAGACAGCACCTGTGAGGTGCGGGAGTGGCGGACGCTGGTTATGCAAACCACTGCCACCACCAGCGATAAGTAAAATAAGGATGTCTCTTTGAGAGACACCCTTATGCTGCCATCAGCCTCACAGCCGCCCCCTCAGGTGCCGGCGCCCATAGGCAGCTGCCTAAAGCTGCCTAATGGTAGCGCCGGCTCTGGAGCCAGGGGAGAAGTTGCCCATGGCAACCAATCAGCATTGATGTAACATTTATAATTTGCACACTATACAATTGTATGGAGCAGCTGATAGGTTGCCATGGACAACTTCTCTACAGACTCACTTCTCCACTCTTTTCACTGCTTCATGAATAGACCTCAAAGAGTGATAAATGGCCAGCCAATCAGCTTCCTAACTGCCATGTCACAGGCTGTGTTTGAAAAATGACAGGAGCTGGTTGGCCGGTCATTTATCACTCTTTATCCGTCTCTCTTGATAACGCTTAATATATTTGGGCCTCTGTATTATATGGCGGTCACTTCAATGCTCCCTGCATGATATGGTGGTCACTGATCAGTGCCGTAACTAGACATTTTAGCGCTGTGTGCAAGAAACTGCATCGGCGCCCCCCCCCCCCCTTGATGTAAGCTGGCGGCAGTGCGCGGTGTAGGCGCGTGCAAAAAATATAGGGGCGTGGCTTCACGGGAAAGGGGTGTGGCCACAAAATAATACCAATTCATAGAATGGTGCACAGTAGTCTCCATTATTCAAATGATGCCGCACAGTAGCGCCAATACACCAGGTAGAGCCCCTTTTTCACATTACGGCGGACAGATTCCCCTTTTTACACATTACGCCAGACTGCGTCCCCTTTTTAAACATTACGGCAGACAGCGCCTCCTTTTTACACATTACGGCAGACACGCCTCCTTTTTACACATTACGGCAGACAGCGTCCCCTTTTTACACATTACGGCAGACAGTGTGCCCTTTTTACACATTACGGCAGACAGCGTCCCCTTTTTACACATTACAGCAGACAGCGTACCCTGTTTACACATTACAGCAGATAGCGTCCACCTTTTACACGTTACGGCAGACAGCGTCCCCTTTTTACACATTACGGCAGACAGTGCCCCCTTTTTACACATTACGGCAAACAGCGTCCCCCTTTTTACACATTACGGCAGACAGTGTGCCCTTTTTACACATTACAGCAGACAGCGTCCCATTTTTACACATTACGGCAGATAGGGTCCACCTTTTACACGTTACGGCCCCCATGTAACTGCACCCCCTCTCCTTTCCCCATGTTATTGCACCCCCCCCTCCTGTCCTCATGTAAATGCACCCCCCTCCAGTCCCCATGTAAATGCACTCAGCCTGCCCCCCTTTAAATGCACCCCCCCTCCTGTCCCCATGTAAATGCACCCTTCCTCCTGTCCCCATGTAAATGCACCCTTCCTCCTGTCCCCATGTAAATGCACCCTTCCTCCTGTCCCCATGTAAATGCACCACTCTGTCTCCTGTGAGACCCCTCCAACTTACATCTGTCTCGGACAGCCTGCATGCTCAGTCCTCTCACTGTGACACTGGGTGGGCTGCAGCTGGGCAATGGAGCTGAGGCGCCTGCGGCTAGGGTTTGCTGGTGGGTTCTCCTCGCTGCATACAGCGGAGCTGAGGCAGTCTGTGGCGGGGAGATGCTGGCGGGTCATCTCTGCTCCGTACAGCGGAGCTGAGGCAGTCTGTGGCGGGGAGATGCTGGCGGGTCATCGCTGCTCCGTACAGCGGAGCTGAGGCAGTCTGTGGCGGGGAGATGCTGGCGGGTCATCGCTGCTCCATACAGCGGAGCTGAGGCAGTCTGTGGGGGAGATTCTGGTGGGTCCTCTCTGCGGCTGCCCAGTACAGTGGAGCTGAGGCGCCTGCGGCTGGGGGGGGTCTCCATGCTCCGAGGCGGACTGCAGCCGGCTGGCACTCCGTGCTCCAGCACATTATCAAGGCGCCGCATGAACTGTGCCATACGCGCAGCGCAGTGCTCCTCTGGGAAGGGAGCCTGCAGTTCAGCAATGTCCCTCCGAAGGTACTGGTATGCCAAACAGGATAGTGATAGTGCGCTCCCCAGGGCTCTGCGCTGTGTGCGAGGCACCACTCGCACACAGCTAGTTACGGCTCTGTCACTGATGCTCTGTATTATATGGTGGTCACAAACTTTCTCTTGTTACAGTTAACTATTAAATGGTTGAAGGTAAGCACTAGCTATGATCTCGATGGAGCCACACTGATTGCACAGGCCACACCCCCTTATTCAGACCACATCCACACCACACTGTTCACATCACTAGGCTTACGCAGATTTGCGAATGCATCGAAGGGCATCTTTTATCCTCTGTGGGCAGCTCTTCACATGTGAATTTTAGCAATAGCAGATTTATGAACATCGCTATCTCAGCCTCAGTAGCGATCCATAATGAATCAGGCCCTCTATGCACATGTTACATCTGTCCCACCTGCAGTGCAACATAGTTTTGCCCAGTTCCTTGAGATGTGCCATGAAGTGCCACATGTTTGTGCTGCCCTCTTCTGTCGCTTAGCTTAGTCATGCAGCTACCTTGGTGCAACCTTTTGGCCTGAACTGGATGAAAACAATATTGTGAGCTGTGATGTGGTCAAACCTGGATATTAATATTTCTGCAGCCGGGTACACTGGAGTTCCACAGGGAACAACATCGGGGTGTAGAGTTGGATCTTGATCCGAGGCACCAACAGGCTAAAAGCTTTGACTGTTCCCAAGATGCACAGCGCCGCCTCCTCTATAACCCCGCCTCCGTGCACAGGAGCTCAGTTTGTAAGTTGGTGCCTGCAGTGCATGCAGCTAACAGGGAGGGCTGTGCTAGGCAGCCCTGAAAAGAGTTTTTTAAGAAGACAGAAGACTTCAAGGCATACTTGCCTACTTTTGAAAACTAGTTTCAGGGAGATTCCAGGCGGCAGCAGAATGCGCCGATGAGGTACGTCTCTAGCGCCACCCAAGGGCATTTCTAGCTCCACCTATGGGCGTATTTATTGCAATCAGGGGTGTGTCCTGCAATGGCAGGTGAAAACTATAGTACTAAAATCATCAAAAAATAAAATAAAAAAATAAAATAAAGAGCAATAATATACAGTAGGTGCACAATATATTAATGTACCATGTACATTTGAGAGACATTTGTGGGAAGAGATGGACAAAAATGAAATCTACATACACTGGTGTGGGTTTGTGTGTGTGTGTATATATACACACACACACACACACACACACACACACACATACATAATATATACACATACACACACACTACTACACCCATATATACATACTGTATATACATATTACATCTAGTACACAGCACCATAATACTTTACATTATACACCCCCCCCCTTTCCCATGTTATACCCAGTACTTTACAATACAGGAGAAAAATCTGTGCGCGCCGTAGGCGCGCGCCCAAAATTAGGGGCATGGCCTCGTGGATAGAGTTATGGCCTCACAGGGAGTGATCTTCAGTATGCTGACTGTCGGGATCCCGGCGCACAGTATACCGGCGCCGGAATCCCGACAGCCAACATACCGACACTTTTTCTCCCTCGTGGGGATCCACAACCCCACTGGAGGGAGACTAAAACAGCGCAGCAAGCCCGCAAGGGGCTCATTTGCGCTCGCCACACTGTCGGTATTCTGGCGGTCGGGCTCCCGGCACCGGTATGCTGGTCGCCGGGAGCCCGACCGCCGGCATACCATACTACACCCCTCACAGAAAGTGCCACGATTACAAGCCATGCCCCTGTTTTTGTTGCTATGGGGGCATGAACAGCACTCTGTGAGTTGCTGGTCATGTCCTGCGTCCTCTCTGCCAGTGAATAGACGCTGTGCGCATGCGCACAGTGTCTATTCACTGCTGCTCTGCTAAGCAGAGCAGCGTGAGAGAGGGTCTGCCAACTGCAGGACACTGATAAATGGGAAACAAAGCGCTGTGAATAGCAATGCCTTAAAAAGAAGATTTAAGAAGAAGAAAGAGAACAATAAACGTTAAAGAAGGAAGAGATTAAAAGAAGAAAAAACAATAAATAAATAAATAAAAATGAAATAAATAAATAAATTAAAAAATAAAATAAAATAAAAAATAAGATTTTACTTACCGGTAAATCTATTTCTCATAGTCCGTAGTGGATGCTGGGGACTCCGTAAGGACAATGGGGATAGACGGGCTCCGCAGGAGACATGGGAACTTTAAGAAAGAATTTAGGTTCTGGTGTGCACTGGCTCCTCCCTCTATGCCCCTCCTCCAGACCTCAGTTAGAGAAACTGTGCCCAGAAGAGCTGACAGTACAAGGAAAGGATTTTGGTAATCCAGGGCAAGATTCATACCAGCCACACCAATCACACCGTATAACAAGTGAAAACAACCAGTTAACAGTATGATAAACAACAGAGCATCAGGTCAACCCTGATGCAACCATAACATAACCCTTATTAAAGCAACAACTATATACAAGTATTGCAAAAGAATTCCGCACTAGGGACGGGCGCCCAGCATCCACTACGGACTACGAGAAATAGATTTACCGGTAAGTAAAATCTTATTTTCTCTAACGTCCTAGTGGATGCTGGGGACTCCGTAAGGACAATGGGGATTATACCAAAGCTCCCAAACGGGCGGGAGAGTGCGGATGACTCTGCAGCACCGATTGAGCAAACACAAGGTCCTCCTCAGCCAGGGTATCAAATTTGTAGAACTTTGCAAAAGTGTTTGAACCTGACCAAGTAGCCGCTCGGCAAAGCTGTAATGCCGAGACCCCTCGGGCAGCCGCCCAAGAAGAGCCCACCTTCCTAGTGGAATGGGCCTTAACTGATTTTGGCAGTGGCAATCCAGACGCAGAATGAGCCTGCTGAATCGTGTTACAGATCCAGCGAGCAATAGTTTGCTTTGAAGCAGGAGCACCAAGCTTGTTGGAAGCATACAGGATAAACAAAGACTCTGTTTTCCTGACCCTAGTCGTTCTGGCTACATAAACTTTCAAAGCCCTGACCATATCAAGTAACTCGGAATCCTCCAAGTCAGTAGTAGCCACAGGCACCACAATAGGTTGGTTTATATGAAAGGATGAAACCACTTTTGACAGAAATTGTGGACGGGTCCGCAATTCTGCTCTATCCGCATGGAAAACCAGATAGGGGCTTTTATGTGACAAAGCCGCCAACTCTGACACACGCCTAGCCGAAGCCAAGGCTAGTAGCATGACCACCTTCCACGTGAGATATTTCAACTCCACCGTTTTGAGTGGTTCAAACCAGTGGGATTTCAGGAACCTCAACACCACGTTAAGATCCCAAGGTGCCACTGGAGGCACAAAAGGGGGCTGAATATGCAGCACTCCCTTTACAAACGTCTGAACTTCAGGTAGAGAAGCCAACTCTTTTTGAAAGAAAATGGATAGGGCCGAAATCTGGACCTTAATGGAACCCAATTTTAGGCCCAAATTCACTCCGGACTGTAGGAAGTGAAGGAAACGGCCCAGCTGGAATTCCTCCGTAGGAGCATTCCTGGCCTCACACCAAGCAACATATTTTCGCCATATACGGTGATAATGTTGAGCTGTCACGTCCTTCCTAGCCTTTATCAGCGTAGGAATGACCTCATCCGGAATGCCTTTCTCTGCTAGGATCCGGCGTTCAACCGCCATGCCGTCAAACGCAGCCGCGGTAAGTCTTGGAACAGACAGGGCCCCTGTTGCAACAAGTCCTGTCTTAGAGGAAGAGGTCACGGGTCCTCTGTGAGCATTTCTTGCAGATCTGGATACCAAGTCCTTCTTGGCCAATCTGGAACAATGAGTATTGTTTTCACACCTCTTTTTCTTATTATCCTCAGCACCTTGGGTATGAGAGGAAGAGGAGGAAATACATAGACCGACTGGAACACCTACGGTGTCACCAGGGCGTCTACAGCTATCGCCTGAGGGTCTCTTGACCTGGCGCAATACCTCTGTAGCTTTTTGTTGAGGCGGGATGCCATCATGTCCACCTGTGGCAGTTCCCACCGACTTGTAATCTGTGCGAAGACTTCCTGATGAAGTCCCCACTCTCCCGGGTGGAGGTCGTGTCTGCTGAGGAAGTCTGCTTCCCAGTTGTTCACTCCCGGGATGAACACTGCTGACAGTGTGCTTACGTGATTCTCCGCCCAGCGAAGAATTCTGGTGGCTTCCGCCATCGCCACTCTGCTCCTTGTGCCTCCTTGGCGGTTTACATGAGCCACTGCGGTGATGTTGTCTGACTGAATCAGTTGGTTGGTCGCGAAGTAGGGTCTCCGCTTGACGTAGGGCGTTGTATATGGCCCTTAGTTCCAGGATGTTTATGTGAAGGCAAGTCTCTTGACTTGACCACAGACCTTGGAAATTTCTTCCCTGTGTGACTGCACCCCAACCTCGGAGGCTTGCGTCCGTGGTCACCTGGACCCAGTCCTGAATGACGAATCTGCGGCCCTCGAGAAGGTGAGCGCTCTGCAGCCACCACAGGAGTGATACCCTGGCCCTGGGGGATAGGGTGATTAACCGATGCATCTGAAGATGTGATCCGGACCACTTGTCCAGTAAGTCCCATTGAAAAGTCCTCGCATGGAACCTGCCGAAGGGAATGGCCTCGTATGATGCCACCATCTTTCCCAGGACACGAGTGCAGTGATGCACTGACACCTGTTTTGGTTTTAATAGGTTCCTGACCAGTGTCATGAGTTCCTGAGCTTTCTCCATTGGGAGATAAACCCTTTTCTGGTCTGTGTCTAGAATCATGCCCAGGAAAGGCAGACGAGTCGTAGGAACCAACTGCGACTTTGGAATATTTAGAATCCAGCCGTGTTGCCGTAACACTTCCAGAGAAAGTGCTACGCTGATCAGCAACTGCTCTCTTGATCTCGCTTTTATGAGGAGATCGTCCAAGTATGGGATAATTGTGACTCCTTGATTCCGCAGGAGTACCATCATCTCCGCCATTACTTTGGTAAATATTCTCGGTGCCGTGGAGAGACCAAACGGCAACGTCTGAAATTGGTAATGACAATCCTGTACCACAAATCTGAGGTACGCCTGATGAGGTGGATAAATGGGGACATGAAGGTATGCATCCTTTATGTCCAGAGACACCATAAAATCCCCCCCTTCCAGGCTTGCGATGACCGCTCTCAGCGATTCCATCTTGAACTTGAACCTTTTCAGGTATATGTTCAGGGATTTTAAATTCAATATGGGTCTGACCGAACCGTCCGGTTTCGGGACTACAAACATGGTCGAATAACCTTGACCACCACCTGTTGAAGATAAAATTTGTGAATTGCAGTTAACACTATTTCCCTCTCGTGGGGGGAAGCTGGCAGGGCCGATTTGAGGTATCGGTGCGGGGGCATCTCCCCGAATTCCAGCTTGTATCCCTGAGACACAATATCTATTGCCCAGGGATCTAACTGGGAGTGAACCCACTTGTGGCTGAAATTTCGAAGACGTGCCCCCACCGGGCCTAGCTCCGCTAGTGGAGACCCAGCGTCATGCGGTGGATTTTGTAGAGGCCGGGGAGGACTTCTGTTCCTGGGAACTAGCTGTGTTGTGCAGCTTCGTTCCTCTGCCCCTGCCTCTGGCAAGAAAGGATGCACCTCGGACTTTCTTGTTTTTCTGTGATCGAAAGGACTGCATTTGATAATACGGTGCTCTCTTAGGCTGTGAGGAAACATATGGCAAAAAATTTGACTTTCCAGCAGTAGCTGTGGAGACCAGGTCCGAGAGACCCTCCCCAAACAATTCCTCACCCTTGTAAGGTAAAACCTCCATATGCCTTTTTGAGTCGGCATCACCTGTCCATTGCCGAGTCCACAGGACCCTTCTGGCAGAAATCGACATAGCATTTATTCTAGAACCCAGTAGACTAATGTCTCTTTGAGCATCTCTCAAATATAGGACAGCGTCTTTAATATGCCCCAGGGTCAATAATATAGTATCCTTGTCTAAGGTATCAAGTTCCTCAGACAGGGTGTCCGTCCACGCTTCTACAGCACTACACACCCAGGCCGACGCGATCGCCGGCCTCAGTAAGGTACCTGAATGTGTATAAATGGACTTCAGGGTACCCTCCTGTTTTCTATCCGCAGCATCTTTGAGGGTAGCCGTATCCTGTGACGGCAGGGCTACCTTCTTGAATAAGCGTGTTAAAGCTTTGTCCACCCTAGGGGAGGATTCCCAGCGTAACCTGTCCGTTGGCGGGAAAGGATACGCCATAAGAATCCTTTTGGAAATCTGCAGTTTTTTATCTGGAGATTCCCAAGCCTTTTCACATAACTCATTTAGCTCATGTGAGGGGGGAAAGGTTACCTGTGGCTTCTTTTCCCCAAACATATGTACCCTCCTGTCAGGGACTGGGGTTTCCTCTGTGATGTGCAACACATCCTTAATTGCTATAATCATATAACGGATGGATTTAGCCAATTTTGGCTGTAATTTTGCATCATCGTAATCGACACTGGAGTCAGAATCCATGTCGGTATCCGTGTCAACAATTTGGGATAGTGGGCGCTTCTGAGACCCTGTCGGCCTCTGCGACATAGGATCAGGCATGGGTTGGGACCCTGACTGTCCGGAGGCTTCAGCTTTTTCTAACCTTTTATGTAAGGAATTAACATTATCATTTAAAACCTTCCACATATCCATCCAATCAGGTGTCAGCGCCGTCGGCGGAGACACCTCAATCATTTGCTCCCGCTCTGCTTCCACATAGCCTTCCTCATCAGACATGTCGACACAAGCGTACCGACACACCACACACAGGGAATGCCCTTTTTGAAGACAGTTCCCCCACAAGGCCCTTTGGAGAGACAGAGAGAGAGTATGCCAGCACACACCCCAGCGCTATAACCCAGGAATAACACAGTAACTTAATGTTAACCCAGTAGCTGCTGTTTATATTGTGTTTTTGCGCCTAATTTATGTGCCCCCCCTCTCTTTTTACCCTCTTCTACCGTGAATCTGCAGGGGAGAGCCTGGGGAGCTTCCTCTCAGCGGAGCTGTGGAGAAAAAATGGCGCTGGTGAGTGCTGAGGAAGAAGCCCTGCCCCCTCGACGGCGGGCTTCTGTCCCGCTTAAATATGCATTTTCTTGGCGGGGGCTCATACATATATACAGTGCCCAACTGTATATATGTTTACTTTTGCCAAAAAGAGGTTCCAAATGCTGCCCAGGGCGCCCCGCCCCGCCCCCCCTGCGCCCTGCACCCTTACAGTGACCGGAGTATGTGAGGTGTGTGGGAGCAATGGCGCACAGCTGCAGTGCTGTGCGTTACCTCAGTGAACGGAGTCTTCTGCCGCCGATTTGAAGTCTTCTTGCTTCTCATACTCACCCGGCTTCTGTCTTCCGACTCTGCGAGGGGGACGGCGGCGCGGCTCTGGGATCGGACGGCGAGGGTGAGATCCTGCGTACGATCCCTCTGGAGCTAATGGTGTCCAGTAGCCTAAGAAGCAGGACCTAGCTTCAGAGAGTAGGGCTGCTTCTCTCCCCTCTGTCCCACGATGCAGGGAGTCTGTTGCCAGCAGAGCTCCCTGAAAATAAAAAACCTAACAAAATAGTTTCTCTCAGCGAACTCAGGAGAGCTCACTGAAAAGCACCCAGCTCGTCTGGGCACAGTATCAAACTGAGGTCTGGAGGAGGGGCTTAGAGGGATGAGCCAGTGCACACCAGAACCTAAATTCTTTCTTAAAGTGCCCCATGTCTCCTGCGGAGCCCGTCTATCCCCATGGTCCTTACGGAGTCCCCAGCATCCACTAGGACGTTAGAGAAATCAATGTTTACAAGCTCTCTGTTGTAATTAAGCAGCTTTTCCGGTCGGTTTATATGAATAATGGCTGGAGTCCATTTTTTGCCATTCAACAACCCTCATACGCTAACTGTCCCTGCAATCTACCTGTATATTGTGGATCCGTGACAGGCGTCTGTGACGCCGGGTGCTGTGCTGTGTTGAGCGGTCTGTGCGTGGCTGGTCTCCTTGCGGCTGGACGCGTATTCTCCGTGCCAGCGTCTTGTGCTCCTTCCGGTGTGGCTGTTGGCTCCCGCGGGTGGGACAACGGAACAGTCAGTAGTGAAAAACTGGACTGTCCAGCCAAAATCAGGACATTTGGGAGTTATGACATAAACATACACAGCGCCCCTCGCCCATATTACACCCAGTATCAGATTACATTGCATTATACACAGTTTCCCCCCATATTACACCCAGTACCACATTACACATAGCACACACAGCCCCTCCATATGGGATGTAATCATGTTACCGGCGGTCGGCATCCTAACCGCTAGAAATCCCGACAGTCGTCATTCCAACTAACAGGGACTGTTCCCACTCGTGAGTGTCCACAATACCCATAGAGTTGGAACAGAACTTGTGGAGAGCGCAGTGAGCAAGTAAGGGGCTTCGTTGCGCTCACCCACCCCCACCCGCCAACAATCTGGCGGCCGGGACCCTGGCATCGATATGCTGAACGATGGGATCCCGACCGCCGGTCACCCAATCCCAACCTCCCCATATTACACCCAGCACATGACATTATACACAGCCCCCCCATATTACACCCAGTACCACATTACACACAGCCCCCCCATATTACACCCAGCACATTACATTGTACACAGCCCCCCTCCCCCATATTACACCCAGCACATCACAAACAGCATACAGCCCCCCTCCCCCATATTACACCCAGCACATGACGTTATACACAGCCCCCCCTCCCCCATATTACACCCAGCACATCACAAACAGCATACAGCCCCCCTCCCCCATATTACACCCAGCACATTACATTATACACAGCCCTCCCTCCCCCATATTACACCCAGCACATCACAAACAGCATACAGCCCCCCTCCCCATATTACACCCAGCACATTACATTATACACAGCTCCCCCCATATTACACCCAGCACATCACAAACAGCATACAGCCCCCCTCCCCCATATTACACCCAGCACATTACATTATACACAGCCCCCCCTCCCCCATATTACACCCAGCACATCACAAACAGCATACAGCCCCCCTCCCCCATATTACACCCAGCACATTACATTATACACAGCCCCCCCTCCCCCATATTACACCCAGCACATCACAAACAGCATACAGCCCCCCTCCCCCATATTACAGCCAGCACATGACATTAAACACAGCCCCCCCTCCCCCATATTACACCCAGCACATCACAAACAGCATACAGCCCCCCTCCCCCATATTACACCCAGCACATTACATTATACACAGCCCCCCCTCCCACATATTACACCCAGCACATCACAAACAGCATACAGCCCTCCTCCCCCATATTACACCCAGCACATTACAAACAGCATACATACCCCCTCCCCCATTTTACACCCAGCACATTACAAATAGCATACATACCCCCCTCCCCCATTTTACACCCAGCACATTACATACAGCATACATACCCCCCCTCCCCCATATTACACCCAGTGCCACATTACAAACACCCCCATTACACCCTCCACCCCCATTACACTCTGCACCCACCTGGCTATCTTTCTCCTTCCTGTAGGGGCTGGAAGCCGAACCTCAGTACAGTGTATGAGGGCAGCACAGTGCAGGAAGTCCCAGTGAGAGCCGAGGAGCAGTGAGAGGAAAATTCTAGCATCTACCGAGAGGAAAGCTGCTGCTGCTTGTGGTGCTGGTACATGCTGCTGAGTGAAGTGGGAGGGGCTAGGCACTGGGAAGCAAAACACTGCTTCAGACGGCCTCTCAGTGTGCACAGCAGGAAGGCTGACGCTACACACAACCCTGCGGTGGCTGCCCTGAAGTCTCCCGTGCAAGCCCCGCCCCCGCCTCCCTGGACTTGCGCATACGCAGTTCAGATTTTTAATAACGGACCTTAAAATCCGGGAGGGCCTTTCAGGTATGCGGGGTAGTGGGAGGTTCTTTTAAAAATCGGGAGCCTCCCGCTGAATGCGGGAGGGTAGGCAAGCCTGCTTCAAGGGCTGCAGCACAGGCACTTAAAAGTGCTATATGTCATTCTGACATATCGTGCTGCGGCTCTCTCACCTCCCCCAGCAGTGCTGTTTACTCCCACACCCTGGTTGCCGGGTACTTACAGTGGAGGGCTCCAGTTTCTCTTCAGGCACACACATTTGCCGCTGCTCTCCAGGATCGCGTGGCCGCGTTACAGGGAGGAGGTAAGAGGGTCCCCCAGGCAGGACCCGCTGAAAACCGCAATCCGCCAAAGTCTTTAGGAGACGAGCCGTGCGCACTGGTGTGGACACTGTGGCTGTACAGGGACCCCACTAGACCACCAGGGCAAGGGGCACAGGTCGGATTACCTCATAATCCACTTTAATAGGCACCGCAGTACCCGGTGGTGAAATCCAGCAAGGGATAAGGGGGGTGATTCCGCACTTCTGACCCGATTGCACCACTGCGATAAACTGCAGCGTGCGATCGGGTCAGAATGACCCACAAGGTTCTGACCTGTAGCCCCCAGCCCCAGGCGTTATTTACTGCAAATGTTCCCGCCCTGGAGCTGCATCTCTCTGTCTCCCTCACTCCTTGTCAGCGTTTGGGCACCATTACACACATGATGAGCTGATTCTGGGACTTCTGGGCAATGTCTCCTCTGTAAAGCCGCCTGCATCATCAGCGCTGTGCACTTACAGGACACTGAAGTATTCTACATGTCATTTAGACAGTGTTAGTTAAGAATAAGTGCATTACTACAGGGATAGTTAGTACAAGTACGCTGTGATATAACAATGCACAGTAAAGACTGGATGTATATCTAAAGTATATACCTATATAGCTTTACTTAGTGGTACGGTTTGTACTTAGTTTTGCTAGTCCAGTGCAGTTTTATTGGCCCTCATTCCGAGTTGATCGCTCGCTAGCTGCTTTTAGCAGCAGTGCAAACGCTAAGCCGCCGCCCTCTGGGAGTGTATCTTAGCAGAAGTGCAAACGAAAGGATCGTAGCGCTGCTACAAAAAAAGATTGTGCAGTATCTAAGTAGCTCGAGACTTACTCCTAGCTAGCGATCACTTCAGTCTGTTTAGTTCCTGTTTTGACGTCACAAACATGCCCTGCGTTCGGCCAGCCACGCCTACGTTTTCCCAGCCACTCCTGCATTTTTACCTGGCACCCCTGCGTTTTTTCACACACTCCCCGAAAATGGTCAGTTACCTCCCAGAAACACCCACTTCCTGTCAATCACTCTGCGGCCAGCAGTGCGACTGAACAGCGTCACTAGAGCGTGTGTAAAACTGCATCGGCTTTTGTGAAATTACGACGCGCGTGCGCAGTGCTCCCCGTACGCATGCGCAGAATTGCCATTTTTTGGCCTGATCACTGCGCTGCGAACGAAAGCAGCTAGCGATCAACTCGGAATGAGGGCCATTGTTTGTAATAATTACTGCATTGTATATGTGACTGAGTGTGTGTCAATAGCTGCTGTGTGATTTATATTTCGTTTATCTCACACATATTGCTATCCCTATTAGGGTCATTCCGACTCAATCGCAGCGTGCTTTCATTCGCACAGCTGCGACCGGGTCACTACTGCGCACGCGCATCATTGCCCGGCGACGTAACGACGAAGGGAAAGTAGAAAGCAATGGCAGCAGTGATCGCTTGAAGATTGACTGGCGGTGAGCGTTCCTGGGCAGCAACACAGCGTCTGGAGCCGTTATCAGGGAGTGGTAAGAAAAACGCAGATGCGTTTGAAGAAACGCAGGCTTGTCCAGGGCGAGTGTTTGACGTCAGAGCCAGGACCGAGCAGGCTGAAAACGTCGCAGCTGGTAAGTATGTCTAGCCCTACTTACAAACTGCATAAATTTATTCTAGGGCTGCACAAGTGAACACAGCCTTGCTATGGGGAAAAACCCACCCCCATAGGCGGAGTATAGTTGATGCAAAAAGCAGCTTTGTGCGATCAACTCGGATTGAGGGCCTATATTCTGTACCCTGAGGGGGGCTAAGTGCGTCAGGGATATCATATAATATAGTGTTTCACAGGCTATACTACCTTGGTATTTTTCTCTGTGTTTTACAGTCACCACATACCTCTTAAATCCTCTGTTTGTGCTCTGCTTTGCAGTCACACTATACAGGGGTTTTTTGTCAGGTAATTTGTCTGCTTATTTTGTACTATTTCACCCTTAAGTTACGCTTACATATAATGTCTGCTAAACAGGGTGGTAGATCCATGGCTGATCCTGCACCATGCAGTGCTGACGCCACGGATTGCTCGGAGGAAAACATAGCAACTGAGGGTTCAGGTACTGGAGGTTCTATACCCCATGGCCTGTCTGCAGCAACGGGGGCATATCAAGACCCACCTTGGGCTGCTTTCTCTAATTTACTGACTACGCTAGTAACTAGATTTGCGCCCCCCTATGGAACCTCCTGTGCCATTACAGCCACATATTGTCCCTGCAGTTAATCCGCCATGGGCAGATACACTGTCTTCTCAATTACAGCATTTAAATCAGTCTCTGGATAAGCAAAATCCTGACTCTCGCCCCCCTAAGACCAAGGGGACATCTAAACGGCCTATTACTTCCTCACAATCCACACATGTTTCGGATACCTCGTCCATGGAAGATGGCGCTTACACTGACCCTTCAGACACTCATGCAGATGCTTCTGATGGGGAATCTCTGACACAAGTGGATGTTCCTTACCTGTTGGGGGCTATCAGGCTGATTCTTCAAATTGATGATGACAAAGAGCCTCCAGCTATCTATAAGAACACAGATAAGTTTAAACGTCAGAAGGTTACTAAATTAGTTTTACCACATTCTGACCACTGGGTTGACATTCGTCAGGAATCCTGGGAAAATCCTGGAAATAAATTTTCCCTTTCTAAAAAGATGTAAGCTCATTATCCTCTCGCTGCAGAGTTAAGTAAAAATTGGGAAACACCTCTGCCGGTGGATTCACAAGTCGCGCGTCTGGTGGTGTCCTCTGCTCTGCCTGTCACTACCGTCACCTCACTGAAGGAACCGACAGAGAAGCGTGTGGAGGGTTGCTTGAAGTCCATTTACACTCTTGCTGGAGCTGTGCATAGGCCTACTATTGCGGCTTCTTGGGCGGCAAAAGCTATTGAAGCCTACCGTTGGATTTTCCTGATAATGCTAGACAGTGTCTTTCATATATTATTACAGCCTCTCATTATATTCAGGATGCGGCATCTGATGCAGGTGTTCTGGTGGCCAAGGCATCTACTATGTCCATTCTGGCTCGCCGGATTCTCTGGTTGCGGTCCAGGTCTGTAGATCTGGACTCTAAAAAGACCTTGGAGGTGATCCCTTTTAAGGGAAACATTCTTTTTGGGGAAGATCTCAACAAGTTTGTTTGCTGACTTGGCATCAGCTAAGACTGCATGTCTGCCTAGTACTTCTCCTTTGGCTCCGAAGGCTAAGAGTACTTCCTTTCGTTCCTTTCGACCTCCAGGTAAAGCAAAGGGTCATACGTACCCGAAACAGGCTCGCACTTTCAAAACTCTAAGCCCAAACCTAAATGTGCCTGGGCTGCCCGTCAGCCTGCTTCCAAAAACAGACAAGCCTGCTGCATGACAGGGTGGGCCTCCCCCTGGGAGATCCCAGTGTGAGAGGCCGACTTCTAAGGTTTGCTCAGGCGTGGTTACAAACCACTTCGGACGCCTGGGTAATGGAAGTCGTCACTCACAAATACGCCATCTCTTTAAAAAAAACGTCCCCCTCACCAATTTTGACCAACAAGCATCCCTTCGGATCAGGTAGAAGCAAAAACTCTCCATTTGGTGGTACAATCTCTCCTGGATACAGGAGTGATATTGCCAGTGCCTCTGGCTCAGAGAGGCAGGGGGTACTATTCCACGCTGTTCCTAGTCCCGAAACCAAATGGGTCCTCTGGGCCCATTCTCAACCTCAAGTCTTTGAACAAATTTGTGAAAGTTTCCAAATTCCGTATGGAAACGTTTCCCTCTATTGTTCTGGCTTTGGAGCCCAAGGACTATATGGTATCCCTGGACATACAGGATGCTTACCTGCATATACCTATTGCAGTGTCGCATCAGCAATACCTGTGGTTTGCTATAGGTAACCTACATTTTCAATTCCAGGCCTTACCTTTCGGTCTGACCACAGCTCCAAGGATTTTCACCAAGGTCATGGCTGTCATGACGGCTCTGCTCCGCCGTCAGGGTATCAGGATCCTGCCGTATTCCTGAAAGCCCACGGGTGGCTCATCAACTGTAAGAAATCTCCCCTGGTCCCTGCTCAGAGCATGGTGCACCTGGGAGCGCTATTGGACACCCACAACCAGAGGTTGTTTTTGTCTTCGGAGAAGGTCCTGAAACTTCAGGACAAGATAAGCTGCTTCCTCTCTCACCCACGTGTGTTGGTACACTCGGCGATGCAACTACTAGGCCTCATGTTGTCAGCTTTCGACATGGTAGAGAACGCTCAATTTCATTCCCGCCCTCTGCAGCGGTTGATACTCTCCAAGTGGGACGGCCTGCCTCACTGGATCAGGACTCACATGATCTACTTGACTCCGGAGGTCCGCTTGTCACTGAGCTGGTGGCTACAGGACCAGCAACTGAGCAGGGGTCATCCCTTCTGGATCTCCAACTGCGTCCTTCTGACGACGGATGCCAGTCTGCGGGGCTGGGGAGCGGTGTTGGAGCAACACTCTCTTCAGGGTTGGTGGACCAGGGAGGAGTCTCTCCTCCCGATAAACATTCTGGAATTGCGGGCAGTGTTCAATGCGTTGACATTAGCCCTGCCTCTAGTACAGAACAGGCCTGTTCAAGTACAGTCAGACAACGCCACAACGGTGGCGTACATAAATCATCAAGGCGGCACCCGAAGCAGCATGGCAATGATGGAAGTGTCAAAAATCCTTCATTTGGCGGAACGCCATCTGCCAGCCATATCGGCAGTGTTCATTCCGGGAGTCCTCAACTGGGAAGCGGACTTCCTCAGTCGTCAGGACGTACACGCCAAAGAGTGGAGCCTTCATACATAAGTCTTTCAACTCCTAGTGGACAAATGGGGCCTATCAGATGTAGACCTGATGGCGTCTCGACACAATCACAAGGTACCGGTCTTTGGAGCAAGGACAAGGGATCCTCAAGCAGCATTCGTGGACGCACTAGCAATTCCATGGAACTTTCGTCTGCCGTATGTGTTCCCTCCAGTGTCACTTCTGCCCAGGGTGATAAGGAAGTTCAAGCAAGGAGGAATACTACTTCTAATAGCTCCAGCGTGGCCCAGACGGCATTGGTTCTCAGACCTGCAGGGTCTCTCGATAGAGTGTCTTCTTCTACTTCCACTGCGCCCAGACCTCCTCGTTCAGGGCGCCCTTGTGTCTACCAGTATTTGGCCCAGCTGGCTTTGATGGCGTGGCTCTTGAAGCTTCCGTACTGAGGGCCAAAGGATTTTCTGAGGCGGTCGTTCAAACTATGTTGAAGGCCCGTAAACCGGCGTCTGCTCGGATTTATTATAGGGTCTGGAATCCTTACTTCGCCTGGTGTGCGACTAAGCATTATGACGCATATAAGTTCGGTACTGCCAAGCTTTTGGCTTTCCTGCAACAGGGCCTGGACTTAGGCCTTTGTCTGGAAAAGAGGGCATTTGATCATCGATGTAACAATCTTATCCACTTCTTTTATAATAGCCTGACAACAAAACTAAAATGTAACAATTTACTGGGTATGCCCGTTTAACTCCATTCACCCCTACTGTTTAACCTATCTCTAGACCCCCTGATCCGTATACTTGACTCTCTCACAAACTTTCAAGGCATTCCAGTTGACAATTCAAAATAAAAATTGTAGCCTGCGCTTGTGTATACAGCAGCTCAATTAAAAAATGGAGCGCATAAATGTGTACCGGGATTGAGCGTTAAGTCTGTATATGGTGGCACCTGTAAAAAATTGATTCAAAACAGATTTGTTTACAGCTCTTTTAGGAGCAGTTGGTGGTGTTGTTGCTGCCAGTCCAATTGAGCCTAACTATCCCTACCTGATGTTTCCGTGAGGCTAGAGAGCCGTGCACAGCTTCCGCTCTATCTATTCACTGCTGTGTCCAGCGGGAGAGTGGGTTGATGACGTCACTCGGCGGGCGTCCGGCCATTCGGGCGTCGGCGGCTGTTCCTCCTCGTAGTACCACTATGCACCAACGCGTTTCGTGTGTTCAACACACTTTTCAAGGTGGTGTGGCTCAGAATCTCATTTCCTTTATAGGGGAAAACTTAAAAAAAAAAACGTTATTAGTCCATTTAGGAAAAAATGGATCTCCAGATTCGGAAGTTCTAGAAATGGTGGGAACCGCATGTTCTACAGCTCCATTGGAATATAAAATTTATTTAATTGGACTGGCAGCAACTCCCAAAACACCACCAACTGCTCCTAAAAGAGCTGTAAACAAATCTGTTTTTAATCAATTTTTTTACAGGTGCCACCATATACAGACTTAGCGCTCAATCCCTGTACACATTCCAGTTGACAATAAAATCAACAAAAATTCTAGCATTTGCTGATGATCTATTTCCAATCCTGAGGACAGCCTATAGATAGTATTGTCCAAAATCGCACAATTAGGAATGGCCTCAGGCCCACCTTATAAAGATGATTTCTTTCCCCAAACACCTGTATCTTCTTCAGGTCCTACCTTTATTACTAACCTCAAAAGACGAACAAACACTCAATACGGTCTTCTGTAAGTTTATATGGTCTGGCAAGAAACCCCAGATTAGTCTCAAAATCTTTCAAAAGAGCAGAAAAGAAGGAGGCATAAATTTCTCTCACCTCTCACTCTACAACCAAACAGCGATCTGCCTTCTATTCATCTGTATGACAATTCTCAATTAGAGCAACAGCTTATTCCTAACATACAGTACACATGGCCAAAAAATATATTCCCCCCACCACTCCCAAATAACCCTTTATTAACTTCTACGATGTCTGTGTGATTCAAAATGCACAGATCTCGGAAATTAAACCCACTAAAATGGAATAGAGCTGAATAGGCCCGAAATCATAGAAGAGTCTTTGATTTTTGTGATTGGTTAGTTAGGCTATGTTGCTAGGTAGACCAATTAGGTTGTTTATTAAATTGGTTTAAGCTTGGCCTATCAGTAGGAGAGGGTAGGAGGGCTTTAGTAGCCTTTATAAGGAGGGGTTTGAGTGATTTAAGCCCTCTTGTCAGTTTGGAAGCCCGCCTGCCCTCCTGAAATTTTTTGTTTTCAAGTTCTACATTGACGATACTCATTCGATCGGAGATTCATTCTATTCATTTGGCAGGAGGGCGCTAGGGCCAGCGGTCATATGTAGCATAAGTGGTCACTGTGGGGCACTTACCCCTTTGATGGACGGCCGGTGTTGTCCTGCCCCTGTTGGGGGGACAATGGGCGTTCCAAGTAGGAGGTCTGTACCGTGCCAGTAAGGGGTGGTGAGTCCTTCACAGCGCAGGTTATGCTTATATATAGTTGGGGCATTTCAATCGCCACCATTTACAGTTGGGGGCATTTCAGTAGCCGCCAAGTTGTATGATATATTTGACTGGAGCTGGACATTGTAGCATTTTCCTTGCCATCCCTACATTTAGGGTCATCCAATTAATAAATACAATGACCTTTTAAATGTAACGCAGTTGGTGTCTGTCGTTATTTTTAGTTGATAAGCTAGCCTAAAGTATATGTTAAGGTTAGAGCAACCACAATAAATGATAGACGCCTTACACTCATTATTTCTTCCACTATGGCAAAATCCAGCCTTTCAAGATGGAAACTCGAGCTACCCTTTTCGCTCAAGGCCTGAAGCTGGTTTATCTTCAGTCAGATGCCTGGTGGAAACAAACTCTCGTAAGGTCTCCACCACCACACAAATTATTGAAAAAATTAACTTTACCCATAATCACTTAATTGCTTTATTCCAAGCACATTATGCTAATAAACTTTTACAAAGTTTGACACCTGGACTGGTCCAGCCCATTAGATGCAGCATTACTTCTCCCATCTCCCCCCCCCCCCCCCCCCCCTTCCCTAAACCAATAGCTTTCTTCTATTCCGTCCTACGTAACCCTCTCTTCTCCCGTGAATTCTGTTCGGGCATCATGATATGGCAAGAACAATTTTTACATCTTCAGCAATCTGATATTGTGGCTGAACTACTGTACCTACTCCCTTCTCACCGTGCCTGCAACTTCATACAGAGAAATTACTTATAAAAAGTTCTATAGAGGTTACCTATCACCTAGTGCAATCGGAATTACGGAATCGTCCACTTGTCTCAAATTAGAGATGTGCACCGGACATTTTTCGGGTTTTGTGTTTTGGTTTTGGATTCGGTTCCGCGGCCGTGTTTTGGATTCGGACGCGTTTTGGCAAAACCTCCCTGAAAATTTTTTGTCGGATTCGGGTGTTTTTTTTCCAAAAAACCCTCAAAAATAGCTTAAATCATAGAATTTGGGGGTAATTTTGATCCTATAGTATTATTAACCTCAATAACCACAATTTCCACTCATTTCCAGTCTATTCTGAACACCTCACAATACTATTTTTAGTCCTAAAATTTGCACCAAGGTCGCTGGATGACTAAGCAAAGCGACCCAAGAGGGCGGCACAAACACCTGGCCCATCTAGGAGTGGCACTGCAGTGTCAGACAGGATGGCACTTAAAAAAATTGGCCCCAAACAGCACATGATGCAAAGAAAAGAGAAAAAGAGGTGCACTGTGGTCGCTGGATGGCTAAGCTAAGCGACACAAACACCTCAATATCACAGGAATTATTTGTTCTAATCAATGGTATTATTGGTCCAAATCACTGGAAGAAAATGGAATGGATGGATACTTGCAGTGACACAGAGCTGCAAGATACAGCAATGGCCTACTGTACAACTATATACTGTTAGTCACCAAAATGCTGCACTGTAATACTAGAAGCTATAGAAAAGTATATATATTATTGTATATATCAGTACAGACAGAGCGGTGTAACTGTGACACATGTGTCCTGACAAGCAGTATAGAAGCTATAGAAAAGTATATATAATATTACTGTATATCAGTACAGAGCGGTGTAACTGTGACACATGTGTCCTGACAAGCAGTATAGAAGCTATAGAAAAGTATATATAATATCACTGTATATCAGTACAGAGCGGTGTAACTGTGACATGTGTCCTGACAAGCAGTATAGAAGCTATAGAAAAGTATATATATTATTGTTTATATCAGTACAGAGCGGTGTAACTGTGACCCATGTGTCCTGACAAGCAGTATAGAAGCTATAGAAAAGTATATATAATATTATTGTTTATATCAGTACAGAGCGGTGTAACTGTGACACATGTGTCCTGACAAGCAGTATAGAAGCTATAAAAAAGTATATATAATATTACTGTATATCAGTACAGAGCGGTGTAACTGTGACACATGTGTCCTGACAAGCAGTATAGAAGCTATAGAAAAGTATATATATTATTGTTTATATCAGTACAGAGCGGTGTAACTGTGACCCATGTGTCCTGACAAGCAGTGTAGAAGCTATAAAAAAGTATATATAATATTACTGTATATCAGTACAGAGCGGTGTAACTGTGACACATGTGTCCTGACAAGCAGTATAGAAGCTATAGAAAAGTATATATAATATTACTGTATATCAGTACAGAGCGGTGTAACTGTGACACACGTGTCCTGAAAAGCAGTATAGAAGCTATAGAAAATAAGAAAAGTATATATATTATTGTATATATCAGTACAGACAGAGCGGTGTAACTGTGACACGTGTCCTGACAAGCAGTATAGAAGCTATAGAAAAGTATATATATTATTGTATATATCAGTACAGAGCAGTGTAACTGTGACACATGTGTCCTGACAAGCAGTATAGAAGCTATAGAAAAGTATATATTGTATATATATCGGTACAGAGCTGTGTAACTGTGACCCATGTGTGTCCTGACAAGCAGTATAGAAGCTATAGAAAAGTATATATATTACTGTATATATCAGTACAGAGCAGTGTAACTGTGACACATGTGTCCTGACGAGCAGTATAGAAGCTATAGAAAAGTATATATAATATTACTGTATATCAGTACAGAGCGGTGTAACTGTGACACGTGTCCTGACAAGCAGTATAGAAGCTATAGAAAAGTATATATAATATTACTGTATATCAGTACAGAGCAGTGTAACTGTGACACATGTGTCCTGACGAGCAGTATAGAAGCTATAGAAAAGTATATATAATATTACTGTATATCAGTACAGAGTGGTGTAACTGTGATACATGTGTCCTGACAAGCAGTATAGAAGCTATAGAAAAGTATATATATTATTGTATATATCGGTACAGAGCAGTGTAACTGTGACACATGTGTCCTGACAAGCAGTATAGAAGCTATAGAAAATAAGAAAAGTATATATATTATTGTATATATCAGTAGAGACAGAGCGGTATAACTGTGACCCATGTGTTCTGACGAGCAGTATAGAAGCTATAGAAAAGTATATATTATATATTGGTGGTCCCCACAATGCAGCACACTGATCAGATATTTGCAGCACACTGTGCACAGATATGGAGCGTTTTCAGGCAGAGAAAGTAGATATTTTCAGCACACTGTGCACAGATTATTTGCAGCATACTGAGCACAGATATTATCAGCACACTGAGCACAGATTACGGATCTTTTCAGGGAGAGAACGCTGCCACGTCCTCTCCGTTCAATCTCCAAAGCACGAGTGAAAATGGCGGCGACGCGTGGCTCCTTATATAGAATACGAATCTCGCGAGAATCCAACAGCGGGATGATGACGTTCGGGCGTGTTCTGGTTAACCGAGCAAGGCGGGAACATCCAAGGCTGCCTCGGCACCGTGTAAAATGGGTGAAGTTTGGGGGGGTTCGGATCCCGAGGAACCGAACCCGCTCATCTCTATCTCAAATGCTCATTTTTACCAGCACACTGCTACACTGCCTTTGGGAGTGCTTGACAATCAGATGATTTTGGACACAGGTGACACGTTACGTGGCATAGTTTACCAGCTTTTAATTTTCGCTGACTCCCGAATGGGCAACACCGAGGTTTATGGAACCTTTCACTCATCTGCCGCCAGATGACAAACGGCTTAAGTCTATTGTAGCTGGAGTGGCCCATAAGAGCTTCTTGCAGCAGTGGCTATCACTGACATGCGGTGGGGTGATGCAGGTGAGGCAGAGCCTTTCCTGTCATACTAACGTTTGGAGAAAGGGGTTTGAAAGAGAACCGCACCAATCCAAACATCAAACAAATAAATAATAACCTCTGAAAAACTAAATTTACACTGAATTACTTCTGGATATGGCAACCATAGATATAGGGATAATCTATCCTGATATCTGTATGCGTTGCTTTCAGTGGTGCTCCCTAGAGTCAAAAAGTATCAAATACAAAGAACCAAAAAGAGAAATATTGGAGAATAGACTCTTGTGGGAGCACTCTAATTCAGAGGGTAAACTATAATATATGCAATACTGGTAAGAACATTTTTATTAAGTAAATATTAAAATTAATTTAAGGAGTAACTATATGTGAACAAAGTAGCTTCACGAAAATATAGATGAGTTATATATTATTAGTGATCTCAAATATCACAATATGCGAGTTTCCGGAAGTTTCAAGTCTGTGGTGCTTTTGTCACCATACCATTGCACAGTATCTCCCATGTGATGTATGACCATCATTTTTCTGCCAATATCCATTTCAGATTATTATAGATGCAGAGAATTAAATCATTGGTCATCAAAATCCGAATACCGAGTTGCATAAGTGTGAGTGATACTATATCAGGCAGCCAATTTATTGCAGTACCAGGGTGTTCAGAGGTGGTCTCCCATCCTAGTACTAACCCGGCCTTTCACTGCTTAGCTTCCAAGGTCAGAAGAGATTGGGCATCTCCAGTGAGGTATGACCGCAATTATTAGGCTCGCCTCTTTGGTCACTACAAATATATGCATCTTAGCCGCTATATGTTATGGATTAAAGGCATGTATAACATAAATGTCACAATCATAAGAGATTACGTGCAGTAACATGACTAATCAGCATGTGACACGGCAGCCACAGAAAGAGTACATCTATAGGTTAAGGTCAATTTATGTGGAGAAATTCACAAAAACCACGTACCATCTACATATGAACTTGCCTTATACCGAAACATAGAACTTAGGAACACCAGTACGGCCTTACTAGAATATAATATGTCTTAATTCCAAATGTAATATTCTGCATGAAACAGCCTACTCAAAGGCTGGAAAAGACATATATAAAAAAGCTACAAGCTTAGACAGAGTGACCCCTCTGAACCACAGAGAAAGAAAAGCTATATCCCAGCACTTTATGTATAGAGCCTGCAAACGCTCATGGCATTGTTGTGATTGAAAGAAAACCACTGCATGGAGCTCGTCAATAGGTCACTAATTATGACATCAAAATGACCCTCTCTAATTATCAAGCCCATTAATCGCTAAGATATTGAGCGTCAGAAAAAAATAAATAACAATAACTGAAGCAATTTGTTTTGGGCTAAAATTGCAAATCAAGTGATCTGGTCTGTGATGTGTCTATAATGCAGGCCACATTGATCTGAATCCCAGCATTGAGCACACCTTAAATAAGGAACCTTAATGTCCAGTTGACTGGAGGTTAGCTACAATATAGTGCTCTCGATAATAGCTAAATAGCAGCAGGATAGCTGAGAGCTACAATGTCTCAAATGCTCCGAATTCTGTGCATAATTAGTTAGGCAAACAATGTCTAATGACTGCTAGGTAGTGGATAAACAGCCTTTTAGTCACGTAGAAAAGGGGGCGCTGGATAAATGTGGTTTGAATAAATTTCAGAGAGGTGCGGGGTATATACGATACCAGAAACCAGTATTGGTGCTGCCGTTGAGAGTCCCGCTTCCAGCCGTACATAGGCTCCGGGGATTACAGCGGCGTACGTCCGTAGTCTCGCTCCAAGTGAGCAGTAGCTTGATGCCGTTGCCTGGTGACCGTCTATGGATTCCGGCTAATGCGGTCACGTGTGCGCATCACGTGATCGCAGTGTCCTGACGTACGTTTCGCAGGGTGAGCTTGATCACAGGACGTAATGTGATCACTGAAGATTTCAGTTTTTATAGAGCAGTGCTCGTGATTGATTGGATAACTTGTATGATAGACACTTTAGTCCACCAATCCCATTGTCGACAGATAGGTCCAGTGGATCAGTTAAATTAGTTCCCCAGATTGTCAATTAGTCAATTTGCGGGCTATTCTCCTTGAATGATTAATTATAATAATTATTAATAATCCTATATCTGAATGAATGAAATATTCTTATTAAATACTTTGTTCTTTACATAGTTGAATGTGCTGACAACAAAATCACACAAAAATTATCAATGGAAATCAAATTTATTAACCCATGGAGGTCTGGATTTGGAGTCACACTCAAAATTAAAGTGGAAAAACACACTACAGGCTGATCCAACTTTGATGTAATGTCCTTAAAACAAGTCAAAATGAGGCTCAGTAGTGTGTGGCCTCTACGTGCCTGTATGACCTCCCTACAACGCCTGGGCATGCTCCTGATGAGGTGGCGGATGGTCTCCTGAGGGATCTCCTCCCAGACCTGGACTAAAGCATCCGCCAACTCCTGAACAGTCTGTGGTGGATGGAGCGAGACATGATGTCCCAGATGTGCTCAATTGGATTCAGGTCTGGGGAACGGGCGGGCCAGTCCATAGCATCAATGCCTTCGTCTTGCAGGAACTGCTGACACACTCCAGCCACATGAGGTCTAGCATTGTCTTGCATTAGGAGGAACCCAGGGCCAACCGCACCAGCATATGGTCTCACAAGGAGTCTGAGGATCTCATCTCGGTACCTAATGGCAGTCAGGCTACCTCTGGCGAGCACATGGAGGGCTGTGCGGCCCCCCAAAGAAATGCCACCCCACACCATTACTGACCCACTGCCAAACTGGTCATGCTGGAGGATGTTGCAGGCAGCAGAACATTCTCCTTGGCGTCTCCAGACTCTGTCACGTCTGTCACATGTGCTCAGTGAGAACCTGCTTTCATCTGTGAAGAGCACAGGGCGCCAGTGGCGAATTTGCCAATCTTGGTGTTCTCTGGCAAATGGCAAACGTCCTGCACGGTGTTGGGCTGTAAGCACAACCCCCACCTGTGGATGTCGGGCCCTCATACCACCCTCATGGAGTCTGTTTCTGATCGTTTGAGTAGACACATGCACATTTGTGGCTTGCTGGAGGTCATTTTGCAGGGCTCTGGCAGTGCTCCTCCTGTTCCTCCTTGCACAAAGGCGGAAGTAGTGGTCCTGCTGCTGGATTGTTGCCCTCCTACTGGCCTGTCTCCTGGTAGCGTCTCCATGCTCTGGACACTACGCTGACAGACACAGCAAACCTTCTTGCCACAGCTCGCATTGATGTGCCATCCTGGATGAGCTGCACTACCTGAGCCACTTGTGTGGGTTGTAGACTCCGTCTCATGCTACCACTAGAGTGAAAGCACCGCCAGCTTTCAAAAGTGACCAAACCATCAGCCAGAAAGCATAGGAGCTGAGAAGTGGTCTGTGGTCACCACCTGCAGAACAACTCCTTTATTGGGGGTGTCTTGCTAATTGCCTATAATTTCCACCTGTTGTCTATTCCATTTGCACAACAGCATGTGAAATTGATTGTCAATCAGTGTTGCTTCCAGTGGCGGATTTAGCGGGGGGCGATTAGGGCGAACGCCCCCTCTACACATACCGGCACCGGGATGGAGGCCGGGTCCCGCCGCGGTGTTGGGAACGAGGTGGACAGCGGCGCAGCACGGCGGGGGAAGGGGAGAGAGAGAGAGCGTCCTGATACGCATACAGCGGCTGAGCGGCCTCTGTTCTGACCACGCCCCCTCTTTCCTGTACGCGCGTCAGGACGCTCTCTCTCTCTCCCCATCCCCCGCCGCGCTGCACCGCTCTCCACCTCGTTCCCAATGCCGCGGCGGCACCCGGCCTCCATCCGACTCCTCATGCTGCTGGCTGCAGCAGGTGTCACTGTCAGTGTATGCCATGTCTCCTACCCTCCAAACTAAAGTAAGTGTGTGTGTGCCCCCTCTGTGTTCCATGTCTCCCCCCTCCGCTCCTAGCTAAAGTGCCTGTGTTCCATGTCTCCCCCCTCTTCTCCTAACTAAAGTGTATATGTCCCTGCATTATTTTGGCTCATTCAGTGTACTGTAATGTGAATTTCGGCTCATTCTACATGCTGTAATGTGAATTTCGGCTCATACATTGTGGTATGATGTGAATTTCGGCTCATTCAGTGTGCTATAATGTGAATTTTGGCTCATTCTGCGTGCTATAATGTGAATTTTGGCTCATTCTGCGTGCTATAATGTGAATTTTGGCTCATTCTGCGTGCTATAATGTGAATTTCGGCTCATTCAGTGTGCTATAATGTGAATTTCGGCTCACTCAGTGTGCTAGAATGTGAATTTCGGCTCATTCAGTGTGCTATAACGTGAATTTTGGCTCATTCTGCGTGCTATAACGTGAATTTTGGCTCATTCTGCGTGCAATAACGTGAATTTTGGCTCATTCTGCGTGCTATAATATGCATTTCGGCTCATTCTGCGTGCTATGATGTGCATTTCGGCTCATTCTGCGTGCTATGATGTGCATTTCGGCTCATTCTGTGCGCTATGATGTGCATTTCGGCTCATTCTGCGTGCTATGATGTGCATTTCGGCTCATTCTGCGTGCTATGATGTGCATTTCGGCTCATTCAGTGTGCTCTGATGTGCATTTCGGCTCATTCAGTGTGCTATGATGTGAATTTCGGCTCATTCTGCGTGCTATAACGTGAATTTTGGCTCATTCTGCGTGCTATAATGTGAATTTCGGCTCATACAGTGTGCTATAATGTGAATTTCTGTTATGCACACCAGTGCCTGCAGGAAAGTACTGGTGTCAGAACTGTTATGCACTCCAGTGTCTGCAGGAATGTACTGGTGTTTGAACTGTTATGCAAAACAGATGGACTCACAGACAAACTGGGGGATATGACATAATGTACACAGAAGGTGATAGGGTAACAAAATACACACAAAGTGAACAGAGAAGCCCAGAGGCTAAGGAACTGGGTATCTCCCTTGTATTAGAACTGCTCAGATGGAAAAGCAAGATGTTGTGTTTTAATACGTAGAGAACCCGAAATGCTGTTGCTAAGGGCAACAGCAAAACCCTAAAGGGTTACCAACGGGTGTGGCAGTAAACTCCTTGGTCAGAGATGGAATGATAGACACAAGGAGAATCTCCACAATCCTAATTCTCACTTGCAGTGCACAGGTTTTAGCTTACTGCCACTAAACTGACCCCTGACACCTAGCACAGTGAGACAGGATTAGACAGGCAAGTCTTAGAATACAGCCGCAAACTTGCTAAGTTCACAGAGTAGTAACAGAACCCCAGCAAGCTAAACGACTGACTCCAGTCTTACTGCTAGGTCTGGATTGGCAGAGTGTAATACCAAATCCCCAGGCCTATTTGCAGTAAGCAACAAACAAATACAAAGCTACACAGTACTGGCTAACTTTCATGAACTGACTAACCAACAAAGATTCAGCAGCATCTGCTTACCCTGAAAAGAGGCCTTATAAAGCAGGTGCTGTCCACGCCCCACTCAGACCTCACAGACTGTGAGCACAAAAACCAGCACCGGATCCCCTGCCGTGCACAGAGCCTATAACCACTGCACAGCAAAAGACCCGAACCGGAGTATCAGCTGCGCTCAGGTTACACCACTAGCACTTGTCTCCCGGTTGCCATGACGACGTGGCAGCACAGGGCAGGAGACCCTAACAGTACCCCCCCTCTGACGAGGGGTCAAAGAACCCCTACCACCGGGTTTATCGGGGAACTGCGAGAAGAAAGAGCGTATCAGTCTGGGGGCATGAAGATCACAACTGCGCACCCACGACCGCTCCTCCGGGCCATACCCCTTCCAGTGCACCAAAAATGACAGCCGACCCCGAACCACCTTGGAGTCAAGAATCCTTTCAACAACAAACTCCCTCTGGCCACGTATCAGAAGAGGGGAAGGTCTTCCACTGGAAGAAGGATTACTAATCGCCCGTTTTAAAAGGGAACAATGAAATGTTTTATTGATACCCAAAGAACGGGGCAGATCTAACTGAAATGCCACCGGATTGATAACCCTGGTGATCTTATAAGGGCCGATGAACCGGGGCCCTAACTTATGAGATGGCTGTCTCAACTTCAAATTCTTGGTAGACAACCAGACGAAGTCTCCTAATTTGAAGCTGCAGGGTCTTTTCCGCTTATCAAAAACCCTTTTGGTCACTAATGACACAGACACAAGGGCTTTCTTCACTTTCCGCCAAATACCTCTAAGGACCGAAACCACAGAGGAACCACCAGGCGTGGAGTCCAGGGGGTCAAAAGAATTGGCCTTAGGATGATGCCCATACACACAAAGGAAGGGAGAGATCCCTGTAGCAGAGTGAGCCGCGTTGTTATAGGCAAACTCCGCCATGGACAGATGAGCAACCCAGTCAGTCTGACACTTGGAGACATAACACCTGAGGAACTGCTCCAAGGACTGGTTCACCCTTTCAGTCTGCCCATTAGACTGCGGATGGTAGCCTGACGACAAGCTGACAGAAATCTGGAGATCGGAACAAAATGCCCTCCAGAATTTGGCCACAAACTGGGATCCGCGGTCAGAGACCACATCAAGTGGCAACCCGTGGAGACGCACAACATGCAGCATAAATAATTCAGACAGGCGTCTGGCTGATGGCAGCCCAACCAGTGGAACGAAGTGCGCCATCTTCGAAAACCTGTCAACGACAACCCAGATGGCTGTCATCCCCGAGGATTTGGGCAAGTCCACCACAAAATCCATTGAAATGTGGGTCCATGGCTTAGATGGGATAGAGAGTGGATGTAATGGGCCAACAGGAACCCCTCTAGGAGTCTTATTTCGGGCACAGATGTCACATGCCCGAACCCACTGATCCACATCCTTAGCCACCGAGGGCCACCACACCGCCCTAGATAGCAACTCCCGAGTTCTGGCAATACCCGGGTGACCTGCCGACTTCTTGGCATGGAATTCCAGGAACACTCGCTGTCTTAACCTAGGAGGCACAAACAAAAGACCTACCGGAAGGTCTGGAGGAGCCTGCTCCTGTGCTCTAAGGACTAATGATAAGAGGTCCTGGCTAATGCCCACTTTAATACATGATGGGGAAACAATGGGCAACGGCTCCTCGGTGGTCTCCTGGATTGGAGCAAAACTCCGCGAGAGCGCATCAGCCTTGATGTTTTTTGACCCAGGGCGATATGTTATCAAAAAATTAAAGCGAGCAAAAAACAAAGCCCATCGTGCCTGCCTGGCATTGAGACGCTTCGCTGACTCTAAATATGCCAGATTCTTATGGTCAGTGAGAATTGAGACCACAAACTTAGCCCCCTCAAGCCAGTGTCTCCACTCCTCGAGTGCATCCTTAATAGCCAACAATTCCCGCTTACCCACGTCATAATTCATCTCGGCAGGCGAAAATTTACGGGAAAAGTAAGCACAGGGATGAAGGCGATTATCAGACACTCCCATCTGAGAAAGCACTGCCCCAATACCCATCTCAGAGGCATCCACCTCCACCACAAAAGGACGCTCTGGATCTGGGTGTCGCAGCACCTTGGCCGAAACAAATGCCCTTTTGAGACGGGCAAAAGCCGCTTTAGCCTCACAAGACCAGTGAGCAACATCCGCCCCTTTCTTAGTGAGTGCCACCAAGGGCGCCACTATAGACGAAAATCCAGCGATAAATCGTCTATAAAAATTCGCAAAGCCCAGGAAACGCTGAAGCGCCTTCAAACTAGTGGGCTGCACCCAATCCAGGACTGCCTGTACCTTGGAACCCTCCATTTGGAAACCTTCTGGGGAGATAATATATCCTAGAAATGCGATTTGCTGAACTTCAAATTCGCACTTCTCCAGCTTCGCCCCAAGCCGGTGGTCTCTGAGTTTCTGGAGGACTAAGCGTACATGCTTCCGATGTTCCTCCAGGGAATGGGAGAAGATTAGGATGTCATCTAAGTATACAACTAAGAATCTATCCAAATATTCCCTGAGCACATCATTCATGAAATCCTGGAAGACTGCCGGGGCATTACAGAGCCCAAAAGGCATCACCAAATATTCATAATGCCCTGAGTGGGTATTAAAGGCAGTCTTCCATTCATCCCCCTCTCTTATTCGGATTAGATTGTACGCACCGCGTAGGTCAATCTTAGAAAAAATGGTGGCAGTACGAAGCTGGTCAAACAAGACCGAAATGAGAGGCAGTGGGTATGAGTTTTTAATCGTGATACGGTTCAATTCCCTGAAGTCGATGCAGGGTCGCAACGAACCGTCCTTTTTACCCACGAAGAAGAACCCCGACCCAACTGGAGACTGTGAAGGTCTGATAAATCCCTTAGCCAAGTTCTCCTGAATGTACTCTGCCATAGCCTGAGTCTCAGGACGTGACAGGGAGTACAACCTGCTCTTGGGAAGCTTAGCATTTGGCAACAAATCAATGGCACAGTCATAGGGGCGATGGGGAGGTAGTACCTCTGCAACTTTTTTGGAGAACACGTCCGCAAAATCTACATAACACCCTGGCAATCCTGGCAAACTTAGCTGCGAGAGCCTGACTGGAAGGCTCAAGCAACTCCTGAAACAATCAGTACCCCAATTAAGAATCTCCCCAGAGACCCAGTCAAATTGAGGATTGTGGGCCCTTAACCAGGGTAACCCCAACACCAATGGGGCAAAAGTACAGACAGTCACATAAAAGGACAATTTTTCAGAGTGTGTGGCTCCAATAAACAAAGAAATCTGGCTAGTGCAAGAGGTAATTTTACCTTGGGATAATGGTTCCCCGTTTAACCCACAAATCTCAATTTCCGATGCCAAGGGTACTAAGGGAACAGAGTGTTTCAGGGCGAATTGGCGGTCCATAAAAACCCCGTCGGCCCCACTGTCCACAAAGGCCTCAGTCTTGACAGTTTGACCGAGGATCTTCAAGGTCACCGGAATGATAAAAGTCTTCTTGGGAAATTCTGACTTCTGGCCTGACAGGATATTTCCCATCACCCTCAGGCCCTGAAGTTTTCCGGCTTTTCTGGGCATGATACTACCACATGACCTTTATTCCCACAGTACAAACACAACCCCTGCTGTCTCCTCCGCGTCTTCTCACGCGAGGAGAGGCGGGTAGCCCCAATCTGCATAGGCTCCTCAGAAAATTCCTCAGAGTCTGAGGTTCCCTTGGGAAGGAAGGAAATCTCAGTCTCCCTTTCAAGCCTACGCTCTCTCAGCCGTCTATCCACCCGGATGGATAACTGCATGAGCTGATCCAAGCTATCAGGCAAGGGATATTGTACCAGTTGGTCCTTTATCTGGTTAGAAAGACCTCTTCGGTACTGGTGTCTCAGGGCTGGGTCATTCCACTGGGTATCATGGGCCAACCTCCGAAACTCCGTACAGTAAACCTCAACTGGCCTTCGCCCTTGCTTAAGGATCGAAATCTGAGCCTCGGCTGAGGCCGTCTTGTCAGGGTCATCATACAACATGCCCAGTGCCGTAAAAAAAGCATCAACACTTTTAAGCGACGGACAGTCAGGCTGCAACCCATATGCCCAGACCTGTGGGTCTCCTTGTAGCAAGGAAATCACTATGCCCACCCGCTGAATCTCCGACCCAGAAGACTGAGGCCTAAGCCGGAAGTATAGCTTGCAGCTCTCCTTGAAACAAAAGAACTGCGAGCGATCTCCAGAAAAACGATCCGGGAGATTTACTTTCGGCTCCTTAACCCCTGCAGGTGCTGCTGCTGCGGGAGCTCCGCCAGCAGCCTGGGAGGTGTGCATTTTAATGGACAAATCATTAAATTGTCGAGTCAGGACCTGCACCTGATCGACCACCTGTTGCAACGTATTTTGAGGGGTATGCTCCATATTCCCACAAAATTTCAACAGGAGTATTAGGCTGCTGAATATGTTATGCACACCAGTGCCTGCAGGAAAGTACTGGTGTCAGAACTGTTATGCACTCCAGTGTCTGCAGGAATGTACTGGTGTTTGAACTGTTATGCAAAACAGATGGACTCACAGACAAACTGGGGGATATGACATAATGTACACAGAAGGTGATAGGGTAACAAAATACACACAAAGTGAACAGAGAAGCCCAGAGGCTAAGGAACTGGGTATCTCCCTTGTATTAGAACTGCTCAGATGGAAAAGCAAGATGTTGTGTTTTAATACGTAGAGAACCCGAAATGCTGTTGCTAAGGGCAACAGCAAAACCCTAAAGGGTTACCAACGGGTGTGGCAGTAAACTCCTTGGTCAGAGATGGAATGATAGACACAAGGAGAATCTCCACAATCCTAATTCTCACTTGCAGTGCACAGGTTTTAGCTTACTGCCACTAAACTGACCCCTGACACCTAGCACAGTGAGACAGGATTAGACAGGCAAGTCTTAGAATACAGCCGCAAACTTGCTAAGTTCACAGAGTAGTAACAGAACCCCAGCAAGCTAAACGACTGACTCCAGTCTTACTGCTAGGTCTGGATTGGCAGAGTGTAATACCAAATCCCCAGGCCTATTTGCAGTAAGCAACAAACAAATACAAAGCTACACAGTACTGGCTAACTTTCATGAACTGACTAACCAACAAAGATTCAGCAGCATCTGCTTACCCTGAAAAGAGGCCTTATAAAGCAGGTGCTGTCCACGCCCCACTCAGACCTCACAGACTGTGAGCACAAAAACCAGCACCGGATCCCCTGCCGTGCACAGAGCCTATAACCACTGCACAGCAAAAGACCCGAACCGGAGTATCAGCTGCGCTCAGGTTACACCACTAGCACTTGTCTCCCGGTTGCCATGACGACGTGGCAGCACAGGGCAGGAGACCCTAACAATTTCGGCTCATTCAGTGTGCTATAATGTGAATTTTGGTTCATTCTGCATGCTATAACGTGAATTTTGGCTCATTATGCGTGCTATAATGTGAATTTCGGCTCATACAGTGTGCTATAATGTGAATTTTGGATCATACTGTGTGCTACAATGTGAATTTCGGCTCATTCAGTGTGCTATAATGTGAATTTTGGATCATACTGTATGCTACAATGTGAATTTCAGCTCATACAGTGTGCTATAATGTGAATTTCGACTCATTCTGTGTGCTGTAGAAACAGAATTTGTCGGCAGATAAGAACCACTTGGCCCATCTAGTCTGCCCCCCCTTTTTTTTTTTTACATTATTTTTTATCTCTAACCTTATCTGATCCTTATTTCTTTGTAAGAATATCCTTATGTCTATCCCATGCATGTTTAAATTGCCCTACTGTCTTAGCCTCTACCACCCCTGATGGAAGGAATGGCGATTCGCCAGTCTGTATCACCAGTGCGCAGGGTTCTCTCCACTAACTGGCAACATTTTATTAGTAATGGCAACAATAGGAAATTTAGAAGCGAACGGGAAGGGCATTACTAAGTGGGAGGGCCTATGATTAGGGGGAGGAGTCATAATTCTTAAACCGCCCCCCCTAAAAGTTAAGTCTAGATCCGCCACTGGTTGCTTCCTAAGTGGACAGTTTGATTTCACAGAAGTGTGATTGACTTGGAGTTACATTGTGTTGTTTAAGTGTTCCCTTTATTTTTTTGAGCAGTGTATATATATATATATATATATATACTGTACAGTCAATTTTGCTAGTGCATGTATGATAATGTAACAGATTAATAACAGCAATGCATGATAGAAAATATATAATAGTCCAGTGCATTATAATGGAAGATATGCATAATGTATAATTCAAATGCACAGTCTGGAACCTCTTCCCTAGAGGAGAAGGTGGGTGCTCCAGGCTGTAGGGCCCACTGGGGGTTTCCCCTGTACCTTATGGGCCAGTCCGACCCTGTCTCCACATATTTTATTATGGGAAGCTACAAGCACTGGTTTTGCCTATTACATTGTCTTTAAATTATTAAAATTGGTCAGTGAGGTCCCAGGTTTGCAGCTTTTGGGTTTAGCAATCATCTGCCAGCCCTCACTGTACACTATATTAGTCAAATTCCCTGTAATAGTTACTTTGCATTTAGTCACGCCCAATAGGCATTTTAGACACACCCCTCCAATCATGCACCCCCTAATAAAATGTGCTGCACACGCCTACAGTATGTTCAATGAAAAGCTCTTTCCATATTTAGAATAGTTTGGATAGATACCACTTTACACAAGGGCCCACATGCCCAAAGGTTTCTTCATACATGGGGCAGGTATATCCAGTCCCAGTCATCTGACATCATCCGACAGATAAACACCTGTTTGCTACTCACGCAAGGGAATCATGGTTCCATGATCTCTAATGATTTACCAATCTTATCCTGAAGCTAAATTTCCTACACACTTAAGCCTCCACCAAATACCCACATGCCAAAATGTTTCTTCATACATGGGGTGGGTATATCCAGTCCCAGTATTCTTACATCACCTGACAGATAAACACCTTTAAGGTTTATGCCTCCAAATACCCTGTGGGGGTCCCAGCTACTTAGGTTCAGCGCACACCCCCTTCCCCATCATTTCCTCTCCTCCTTCCCCATTTCCCAATAACTTTCACCACTTTCCCTCGCCGTTCTACATGTTTCTCTCTTCTCTTTTCTCTCATCTATACTTCAAACCTCATCGCATTCAGATGCCTTGCCTCATAGATTTTCCATTAATCCTTCTCTTTCCTCTGCTCCCCCTTAAATAACCCTCCTAATCTTACAACCTTTCTCTCTTCTTCACTAGTTTTCCATGTCTTGTTTCTTTTTGACACCCAGAGGTATTACATGCTCTATGCGCATTTAAGGTTACTTCTAGTGCGCTTAACTGATTAAACGTGCTATGATACCCTATTATTCTTAACATCACAACTTAACATTTAAAAAACTGGACAATGGGCTTCTATCTAATCCATACTTGCCGACTTTAAATATCTCCGCTCCGGGAGAAGCCCGGAGAGGAGACACTGCAGGAGACTTCGGGGGGGGAGCTTAATGATGTTATTTGCAATTTGCGTCATCCGGCCTTGACGTTGTGAAAGGGGTATTACTAAAATGTGCAATATTTCCTATCTGACTATCTACCGGAAACCAATTCCTTGTGTATTTGTATTATGTACTGATATACTTGGTAATAAACTGATGCTGATTCTACAGTCCGTGATTCATGATTTTTTCATGTTTTTTGTTATACTTTATTTTTGAGATGCAAAGTGGTTAGTGTCATTGTACTATATAGAGGAAAATGATTAACCAGAGCAAGGCACACACATTGTGCAACTACTGCTTGCTCAGCACAAAACAGAAACAGCATGACAAAATGATTAACTCCATATAAATGTCCAGATCACATCTGACTGTATAATAAATCTGCACTTCTTCCCAAATAGATATTTTGCATAGAATTTGTTATTATATAGAAAAACCTGTTTGTCAGAAATGCAATGTGTGTAGATGGGATGCAGTCAATTAGCCGGCTGTTGGGATCCCGGCATACAGGAGACCAGCGCTGGAATTCCGACACCCGGTGCTATGCCGACACCCGAAATCCCGACAACCACCCGGATTTCCCACTCGTTTGGTGGCTCCACACCACCACCCGAGAAGGAATAGAACCTGTGGTGAGGGCCCGATGCGTGGTGAGCGCACTCGCTGCCGGGATTCCGGGAAATGGGATGCCGGTGTCGATATACTGACAGCCAGCATCCCATCTACCAGGATTTCGTATGTATTCCGTGTATATATCTATAATGGGTACAGTGGTGAATTTCCAATTGAGGCACATACCTAGGGGGGCCACTTGCTGGGGGAGCAGCACTTGGGCACTTGTTTTATTAATGTCAGTCTGGAATTTACCTATAACTACAAAATGTTTCCAGAATAAGCATTTTTGCTTATTTCTGCCATACATGTGGAATAAGCTTCACCATGCAGGCATTAAATCGCCCATCATGGTTGGTAACTAGAGATGTGCACCGGACATTTTTCGGGTTTTGTGTTTTGGTTTTGGATTCGGTTCCGCGGCCGTGTTTTGGATTCGGACGCGTTTTGGCAAAACCTCCCTGAAAATTTTTTGTCGGATTCGGGTGTGTTTTGGATTTGGGTGTTTTTTTACAAAAAACCCTCAAAAACAGCTTAAATCATAGCATTTGGGGGTCATTTTGATCCCATAGTATTATTAACCTCAATAACCATAATTTCCACTGATTTTCAGTCTATTCTGAACACCTCACAATATTATTTTTAGTCCTAAAATTTGCACCGAGGTCGCTGAATGACTAAGCTAAGCGACCCAAGTGGCCGACATAAACACCTGGCCCATCTAGGAGTGGCACTGCAGTGTCAGACAGGATGGCAGATAAAAAAAATTGTCCCCAAACAGCACATGATGCAAAGAAAAAAAGAGGTGCAATGAGGTAGCTGTGTGACTAAGCTAAGCGACCCAAGTGGCCGACACAAACACCTGGCCCATCTAGGAGTGGCACTGCAGTGTCAGACAGAATGGCAGATTAAAAAAATAGTCCCCAAACAGCACATGATGCAAAGAAAAAAAGAGGTGCACCAAGGTCGCTGTGTGACTAAGCTAAGCGACCCAAGTTGCCGATACAAACACCTGGCCCATCTAGGAGTGGCACTGCAGTGTCAGACAGGATGGCAGATTTAAAAAATAGTCCCCAAACAGCACATGATGCAAAGATAAATTAAAGAAAAAAGAGGTGCAAGATGGAATTGTCCTTGGGCCCTCCCACCCACCCTTATGTTGTATAAACAGGACATGCACACTTTAACAAACCCATCATTTTAGCGACAGGGTCTGCCACACGACTGTGACTGAAATTACTGGTTGGTTTGGGCCCCCACCAAAAAAGAAGCAATCAATCTCTCCTTGCACAAACTGGCTCTACAGAGGCAAGATGTCCACCTCCTCCTCATCGTCCGATTCCTCACCCCTTTCACTGTGTACATCCTCCTCCTCACAGATTATTAATTCGTCCCCACTGGAATCCACCATCTCAGGTCCCTGTGTACTTTCTGGAGGCAATTGCTGGTGAATGTCTCCACAGAGGAATTGATTATAATTCATTTTGATGAACATCATCTTCTCCACATTTTCTGGAAGTAACCTCGTACGCCGATTGCTGACAAGGTGACCGGCTGCACTAAACACTCTTTCGGAGTACACACTGGAGGGGGGGCAACTTAGGTAAAATAAAGCCAGTTTGTGCAAGGGCCTCCAAATTGCCTCTTTTTCCTGCCAGTATACGTACAGACTGTCTGACGTGCCTACTTGGATGCGGTCACTCATATAATCCTCCACCATTCTTTCAATGGTGACAGAATCATATGCAGTGACAGTAGACGACATGTCAGTAATCGTTGGCAAGTCCTTCAGTCCGGACCAGATGTCAGCACTCGCTCCAGACTGCCCTGCATCACCACCAGCGGGTGGGCTCGGAATTCAATGCCTTTTCCTCGCAGCCCCAGTTGCGGGAGAATGTGAAGGAGGAGCTGTTGACGGGTCACGTTCTGCTTGACTTGACAATTTTCTCACCAGCAGGTCTTTGAACCTCTGCAGACTTGTGTCTGCCGGAAAGAGAGATACAACGTAGATTTTAAATCTAGGATCGAGCACGGTGGCCAAAATGTAGTGCTCTGATTTCAACAGATTGACCACCCGTGAATCCTGGTTAAGCGAATTAAGGGCTCCATCCACAAGTCCCACATGCCTCGCAGAATCGCTCCGTTTTAGCTCCTCCTTCAATCTCTCCAGCTTCTTCTGCAAAAGCCTGATGAGGGGAATGACCTGACTCAGGCTGGCAGTGTCAGAACTGACTTCACGTGTGGCAAGTTCAAAGGGTTGCAAGTTCGAGGGCATACATTGAGACTGGAGGGGGTGAGGTTCAGGGGAAATTTAAGGAAAAATTACTTCACAGAAAGGGTAGTGGATAAGTGGAATAGCCTCCCATCAGAGGTGGTAGAGGCTAAGACTGTAGGGAAATTTAAACATGCTTGGGACAGGCATATGAATATCCTTACAAAGAATTAAGGTTAAAAAAGGGTTGAGATTGCCTAAAGGATAAAATAAAAAAGGGGCAGACTAGATGGGCCAAGTGGTTCTTATCTGCCGTCAAATTCTATGTTTCTATGTAACCTTGCACAACGATAAAATCATTCTCCACTGCGCTTTAGTCAGGTGCATGTAGGTAGCTGTATAGGCTTGAATGGCCTTTTGCTGCTCCTCCATCCTCTGAAGCATATAGAGGGTTGAATTCCACCTCGTTACCACCTCTTGCTTCAGATGATGGCAGGGCAGGTTCAGGAGTGTTTGCTGGTGCTCCAGTCTTCGGCACGCGGTGGCTGAATGCCGAAAGTGGCCCGCAATTCTTCGGGCCACCGACAGCATCTCTTGCACGCCCCTGTCGTTTTTTAAATAATTCTGCACCACCAAATTCAATGTATGTGCAAAACATGGGACGTGCTGGAATTTGCCCACATGTAATGCACGCACAATATTGGTGGCGTTGTCCGATGTCACAAATCCCCAGGAGTGTCCAATTGGGGTAAGCCATTCTGCGATGATGTTCCTCAGTTTCCGTAAGAGGTTGTCAGCTGTGTGCCTCTTATGGAAAGCGGTGATACAAAGTGTAGCCTGCCTAGGAACGAGTTGGCGTTTGCGAGATGCTGCTACTGGTGCCGCCGCTGCTGTTCTTGCTACGGGAGGCAATACATCTACCAAGTGGGCTGTCACAGTCATTTAGTCCTGAGTCTGCCCTGCTCCACTTGTCCACATGTCCGTGGTTAAGTGGACATTGGGTACAACTGCATTTTTTAGGACACTAACGAAGCTGCCAAGACCTGAGTTATCCGCTTTGCAGCAGGATGACTGCTGTGATATTTCATCTTCCTCGCAAAGGACTGTTGGACAGTCAATTGCTTACTGGAAGTAGTACAAGTGGTCTTCCGACTTCCCCTCTGGGATGACGATCGACTTCCAGCAGCAACAACAGCAGCGCCAGCAGCAGTAGGCGTTACACTCAAGGATGCATCGGAGGAATCCCAGGCAGGAGAGGACTCATCAAACTTGACAGTGACATGGCCTGCAGGACTATTGGCTTTCCTGTCTAAGGAGGAAATTGACACTGAGGGAGTTGGTGGTGTGGTTTGCAGGAGCTTGGTTACAAGAGGAAGGGATTTAGTTGTCAGTGGACTGCTTCCGCTGTCACCCAAAGTTTTTGAACTTGTCAATGACTTCTGATGAATGCGCTCCAGGTGACGTATAAGGGAGGATGTTCCTAGGTGGTTAACGTCCTTACCCCCATATCCTCATCCTGGTGTACTTCAACAGTGACATCTTCAATTTGACTATCAGGAACTGGACTGCGGGTGCTCCTTCCAGCACTTGCAGGGGGCGTGCAAATGGTGGAAGGTGCCAGTGTTGGGAAGGTCAGGCATCGCAACCGACACAATTGGACTCTCCTTGGGGATTTGTGATTTAGAAGAACGCACAGTTCTTTGCTGTGCTTTTGCCAGCTGAAGTCTTTTCATTTTTCTAGCGAGATGATGAGTGCTTCCATCCTCATGTGAAGCTGAACCACTAGCCATGAACATAGGACAGGGCCTCAGCCGTTCCTTGCCACTCCGTGTCGTAAATGGCATATTGGCAAGTTTACGCTTCACATCAGACGCTTTTAATTTTGATTTTTGGATCATTTTACTGAACTTTTTTTTCTTTGGATTTTACATGCTCTCTACTATGACATTGGGCATCGGTCTTGGCAGACGACGTTGATGGCAATTCATCGTCTCGGCCATGACTAGTGGCAGCAGCTTCAGCACGAGGTGGAAGTGGATCTTGATCTTTCCCTATTTTAAACTCCACATTTTTGTTCTCCATTTTTTAATGTGTGTAATTATATGCCAGTAATATATCAATAGCAATGGCCTACTGTACCGTACTGCTATATATTATATACTGGTGGTCAGCAAAATTATGCACTGTCCTCCTACTATATATACTGTGCACAACTAAAATGCACCACAGGTATGGATGGATAGTATACTTGACGACATAGAGGTAGGTAAAGCAGTGGACTACTGTACCATACTGATATATATTATATACTGGTGGTCAGCAAAATTATGCACTGTACTCCTACTATATATACTGCGCACAACTAAAATGCACCACAGGTATGGATGGATAGTATACTTGACGACACAGAGGTAGGTAGAGCAGTGGCCTACTGTACTGCTATATATTATATACTGGTGGTCAGCAAAGTTATGCACTGTCCTCCTACTACTGTGCACAACAACTAAAATGCACCACAGGTATGGATGGATAGTATACTTGACTACACAGAGGTAGGTAGAGCAGTGGCCTACTGTACCGTACTGCTATACATTATATACTGGTGGTCAGCAAAATTATGCACTGTACTCCTACTACTGCGCACAAGAACTAAAATGCACCACAGGTATGGATGGATAGTTTACTTGACGACACAGAGGTAGGTAGAGCAGTGGCCTACTGTACCGTACTGCTATATATTATATACTGGTGGTCAGCAAAATTATGCACTGTACTCCTATATACACTGCGCACAACTAAAATGCACCACAGGTATGGATGGATAGTATACTTGACGACACAGAGGTAGGTAGAGCAGTGGCCTACTGTACCGTACTGCTATATATTATATACTGGTGGTCAGCAAAATTATGCACTGTCCTCCTACTACTGTGCACAACAACTAAAATGCAAGACAGGTATGGATGGATAGTATACTTGACGACACAGAGGTAGGTAGAGCAGTGGCCTACTGTACCGTACTGCTATATATTATATACTGGTGGTCAGCAAAATTATGCACTGTCCTCCTACTACTGCGCACAACAACTAAAATGCACCACAGGTATGGATGGATAGTATACTTGACGACACAGAGGTAGGTAGAGCAGTGGCCTACTGTACCGTACTGCTATATATTATATACTGGTGGTCAGCAAAATTATGCACTGTCCTCCTACTACTGTGCACAACAACTAAAATGCACCACAGGTATGGATGGATAGTATACTTGACGACACAGAGGTAGGTAGAGCAGTGGCCTACTGTACCGTACTGCTATATATTATATACTGGTGGTCAGCAAAATTATGCACTGTCCTCCTACTACTGCGCACAACAACTAAAATGCACCACATGTATGGATGGATAGTATACTTGACGACACAGAGGTAGGTAGAGCAGTGGACTACTGTACCGTACTGCTATATATTATATACTGGTGGTCAGCAAAATTATGCACTGTCCTCCTACTATATATACTGCGCACAACAACTAAAATGCACTACAGGTATGGATGGATAGTATACTTAACGCACAGAGGTAGGTAGAGCAGTGGCCTACTGTACCGTACTGCTATATATTATATACTGGTGGTCAGCAAAATTATGCACTGTCCTCCTACTACTGCGCACAACAACTAAAATGCACCACAGGTATGGATGGATATTATACTTGACGACACAGAGGTAGGTAGAGCAGTGGCCTACTGTACCGTACTGCTATATATTATATACTGGTGGTCAGCAAAATTATGCACTGTACTCCTACTATATATACTGCGCACAACTAAAATGCACCACAGGTATGGATGGATAGTATACTTGACAACACAGAGGTAGGTAGAGCAGTGGACTACTGTACCGTACTGCTATATATTATATACTGGTGGTCAGCAAAATTATGCACTGTCCTCCTACTATATTTACTGTGCACAACTAAAATGCACCACAGGTATGGATGGATAGTATACTTGACGACACAGAGGTAGGTAGAGCAGTGGACTACTGTACCGTACTGCTATATATTATATACTGGTGGTCAGCAAAATTATGCACTGTCCTCCTACTATATTTACTGTGCACAACTAAAATGCACCACAGGTATGGATGGATAGTATACTTGACGACACAGAGGTAGGTAGAGCAGTGGACTACTGTACCGTACTGATATAATACTGGTGGTCACTGGTCAGCATAATTCTGCACTGTCCTCCTACTATATACTACAATGCAGCACAGATATGGAGCGTTTTTCAGGCAGAGAACGTATAATACTGGTGGTCACTGGTCAGTAAAACTCTGCACTGTCCTCCTACTATATAATACTGGTGGTCCCCAGTCCCCACAATAAAGCACACTGAGAACAGATATTTGCAGCACACTGAGCTCAGATATGGAGCGTTTTTTAGGCAGAGAACGTAGATATTTTCAGCACACTGAGCACAGATATTTGCAAGCACACTGAGCACAGATATTTGCAGCACACTGAGCACAGATATTTGCAGCACACTGAACATGACTGAGAGAACGCTGCACGTCCTCTCCCTATCATCTCCAATGCACGAGTGAAAATGGCGGTGACGAGCGGCTCCTTATATAGAATACGAATCTCACGAGAATACGACAGCGGGATGATGATTTTCGGGCGCGCTCGGGTTAACCGAGCAAGGCGGGAAGATTCGAGTCTGCCTCGGAACCGTGTAAAATGGGTGAAGTTCGGTGGGGTTCGGATTTTGAGGAACCGAACCCGCTCATCTTTATTGGTAACCCTTTCCATATACAGGTCAGGTCTCCGTTATCCGGAGACCCGTTATCCGGAATATTCCGAAAACCGGAATATCCCGGAGCTGTAGTGATGTCATGACGTCCTGCAACGTCATGACGTCACTACTACTGTGACCAATGTCCAGCGGTGGGGGAGTGGCTTTGCAGCTAGTCCCTTGCCACATAGTGCATGCCAACCCCCGCTGACTTCGCCGCTGACCCCTGCAATGACCGCTGACCTCACCGCGGATACCATTTGCCCCTCCCAGACCCCCACATTGACAGCCGAACCACCCATGACTACTGCTGGACCCCTCTCCGGACCAGTTATTTAATTTTTCGGAAAAATCCCATATCCGGAATGCTCCTGGTCCCAAGCATTCCGGATATGGGATACTCGACCTGTATTGGGCAATGACCATCCCTATTGCTGGTGGAAACATACTGGTTGATAAATATGCCTCTTAGGGTTCTAGCTAAAATAATAATTATAATAATAATAATAATAATAATCATGCACCACTCATAGAAGAAGCAGAGACAGCCCCAGTAAACCTGCTATCAGATCAGGTGTGTCATGTATGGAAATCCATAACCAATAAATATAATAATAATAATAATAATAATAATAATAATAATAATAATCACAATATTCTAATAAATAAAGACAAGGAGACATAAATTTGGCAGAAAAATTGTTAGCTATTTATTTAAATTTACATTTAAGATAAAATATGATGGCAAAGTAAGGACGGCCAGAATCAGCCAAATCCACAATGCACAATAATAACCAACAACATGCATTGCAGGTGGAACTCAACGATATCACCTCCAAGGGTATCCACTCACTTTCTAACTTGACTACCCACCCGTTTGGGTGATGACACTGTCCCCCGTTATGGGTGGTACAGCCAACTACCAGTCAATGAAGGGAGCACACCCAAAATAAATTATTGCACCCAGACTGGTGAGCTGCCGTTCTTTCCCACCACGAAATAGCCAACGATCACTCACAAACCAACACACACAAAAAAGGAGGGAGGGCGGAAAGACTAGAAACAAAGAGGCTTTGGCCAACAGCACCAAACCCTTAAATAAAGTCCAACACAGAAACATCACCTGACACACCATATTCAGGCAAATTCATGTGAGGTCCCTGCCACACCGTAGGCAGGCTAAGAGGTCTATTTATTAACATTGTTTTTACTAAAATAATGTGAAAAAAGGTGTTTTCACACCCTTTTCACATTATTTTAGTATCACCTGAATGTGTTAAAGGGCATTTGGAGCAGTTTTCATGAAATACTGCTCCAAACCCTTTAATTCACTTTTTTTTTAGTAACCCACATCGCATTCCCCATACTTATAATGGGAAATGTGATGTGGCCAAATTTACTAAAAAAAAAAGTGAAAAAATACCGCAGTGTGTCCTGTGATAATCTCGCCAGTTCAGGCTGGCGAGTTCACAGGGCAGCACTGCGATAATGTGCATTTGCCCAGCTTTCTCTGCCCTTGGCAGAGAAACCTGAGCGGGGACCCGACAGAATGCTCAGCTATGTGTGTCCGATGGACACACAAGCTGCTCACAGTGTAAAAAGTTTAAAAAAAAGTAAAAAAACCCAAAAACCATACTCACCTGTCCAAGGAGCCGGTGTCCGCTGCTCTGGTGAGCGCTGCCGGGTGCCGGGTCCCCCATGTGCTGCAATGTGACCCCGGAGCTGTAAAATGACGCTGCAAAGTGTCAGCGTACTTTACAGCACCGGGTGTTGAAGCAGCGCGGACCGGCTCCCTGGACTGCTGAGTATATTGATCTTCTTGGGGGGGAAGGGGGTCCGTGGCACGCAGGGGTAGTCGTGACGGGTGGGGGGGTCAACCGGGCGGCGGTGGTAGCGGCGATGTTGGTGGGGGTGGCACATGCGCTGCAGGACATCGGGGTGTTTTTCCCTAAAAATAAGCCGATGATGCTGCGGAGTATCATCGCAGGTCTGTCCCTGCACCCGATAATTGATACATCCCTGCAATGTAATCAATTATCGCAGTGCGAGTTGGGGCGATTTTATCACCTGTCACCCGCATACTGGATGCGGATGGTGATAAATAGGCCTCTAAGTCATGTGATGTTTCTTCATGCCAGCCCACATCCTAGAGGGTTAAACTACCTCATTTCTTATAGCAATCATTCGGTTTCTCTTCTACTAGCATCCTGCCGGAAATTCTGGAGCATGCACCATCCCCCCAATCAAAATATATACATAATTAATAATAATATTATTATTTTTATAATAATAATAAAATAAACCCACACTGGCCCTCACAGGAAAAAATAAAACACATTGACCTCCACAAAAAAAATAAAGCACACATTAATTGACCCAGCCCCCCCACAGAGAGGAGCTCCCAGTGCCTCCTTCGCCCTCAGCCACATGCAGCAGCAGCCTCAGTGACACTTTACGGGTGTGTCTGCGTGACCTATGACATCATGGTGCTACGTAGCTGTAGGTCATGGCCTGGGCCTGAGCAGCAGCAATTTCTTCTCTGTCTGAGGGGGAGGGCTGGAAGAGTGGGGGTGTCCCCCCCCCAATCTTAAGTGCCTCAAGCCCCCCAAAGGCTTAATCCAGCCCTGTGCATATGTCATCGTGATGGGGTATGTGTAGCCGCTGTTCGCAGCCTGGACCTGAGCAGCAGCAATTTCCTCTCTGTCTGTCTGATGTTCTGCTGCCACTTCACTGCTATACATCGGTCAGCGGCAGTGGCATAAGTTCATTCCAGTCACCCTGAGGCAAAGTAGAGTTTGGTGCCCCCACCCCTTGAAAAAAGGGACAAATATATAATTTGGGGCTAGGACAAAGGTGAATAGACCAGGAGGGACAGTGCCAGGACAGGGGTGACAGGGCCAAGACAGAACAGAGGGGACATGGGAGAAGGGTGTCAGGGACAGGACAGAGGTGACAGGGCCAATACAGAGATGACAGGGACAGTAAAATGGGGAAGAATAGAAATGACAGGGCCAAGATAGATAACCAAGTTAGAGGTGACACGGACAAGAGAGGGGGTGACAGAGACAGGACAGAGGGGGAAGGGGTGATGGGGACAGTACAGAGGGGTGTCAGAGCCAGGACAGATATGAGAGGGAGAAGATAGAGGTGACAGGGGCAGAACCATGACAGAGGTACCAGGACAGAGGGGACATTGACAGAATCAAAAGGGATAGGAGAGAGGGTTAACAGGACCAGGACAGATGTGACAGAGTCAGGACAGGGGGGACAGGACATGGGGGAGACAGGGATAGCAGGGACAGAACCGGGACAGGTGACAGGACAAGTACACAGTGGATAGGGACATAACAGAAGGGTCAGGAGAGAGGGTTGATAGGGCCAGGATAGAGATGACAGGACAAGGGTGACAGGGACAGAAGAGGGCAGACAGGGTCAGCACAGCGGTGACAGGGACAGGACAGAGGTGGAAGGGACAGGGCAGGAATTGACAAGGACAAGACAGAAGGGCCTGAGAGAGGGGAGACAGAGCCAGGACAGAGGTGACAGAGATAGGAGAGAGGGAAGACAGGACCAGGACATAGCCCTGAATTCAATGCTGGTTGGAGGAGGTAGTTTGCAGCCTGGCACAGAGGGGACAGGACAGGGGTGACAGGGGCAGGACAGAAGGGCAAGGAGAGAGGGGAGACAGGGCCAACACATTGGTGACAGGGCAGGGGTGACATGGACAGGACACAAGGACCAGGAGAGAGGGGAGATAGGGCCAGCATAGAGGTGACAGGGACAGGACAGGGGGGACAGGGACAGGAGAGAGGGGAGACATGGCCAGCACTGAGGGACAGGGCAGGGGTGACAGGGGTAGGACACAAGGACCAGGAGAGAGGGGAGATAGGGCCAGCATAGAGGTGACAGGGACAGGACAGGGGTGACAGGGACAGGAGAGAGGGGAGACATGGCCAGCACTGAGGGACAGGGCAGTGGTGACAGGGACAGAACAGAAGGACCAGGAGAGAGGGGAGACAGGGCCAGCATAGAGGTGACAGGGACAGGATTGGTGACAGGGATAGGAGAGTGGGGAGATGGGACCAGGACACAGCCCTGAATTCAACACTGGTTGGAGGAGGTAGTTTGCAGTTTGGCCGCACTCACTATATATACTGTAACTGATATTGTATGCCCGACCTCCAGTCGCACTCATTCTGTTACATTACCTAGCAACAGGACAAATACCGCCGCGACCCTGCACAGTCCCCAGTCCCATACCTCTGCCTCTCTACACCCCGTTAAACTGTTGCAGTTATCATCACTTTCCTCCGCTAGTGACTCGCTCGCTGAAGCTCGGACACTTCCTTCTTGTTTCCCAGCAGCCGCCTTCTGGATCACTGGGCAATAGCAGCAGAGGCCAGGAGCCGGGAGGGGGCAGAGCATGCAGGCAGGCAGCTGCAGCGCTGCCCAGCTATCTGTATGTGGCAGTGAAAAAAAAAATCCGCTTGTAGTAGTGGTGGCAGGGCTGCTGGATTGGGTCTTAAAAGGGGTGAAGATAAGGACGGCATGGCCCATACCCAGAATACTGTCAGCCTCCGCTGATGCTACTCTCTACTTGGCGAGTCGGTGGCTCCTCTGTCTATTCTAGTAGTAAGGGGACGGAATGGGCGGGGACAATTGAGAAAGTGCCCCCTTCAAGGCTGGAGCCCGGCGGAAACTGACTCTGTTGTCTCCATTAGTTTCGCCCCTGGTCAGCAGTAGTGAACAGGTAAGAAGTGTTAAGTGGAGGATGATTTACCGCTGGATTCATCCCTGTGGGCAGTGCTGACAAGAGGGGCAGGGTTGGAAGAGTGGGGAAGGGCTGGAAGAGTGGGGGCAGGCCCCCCTATCTTAAGTGTGCCGCTCCCCCCGAAGGCTTAATCCTGCCCTGTGCATATGCCATTGCGACGTTGTTTTTCAAGGATCTTTTGCACGTAGCATGGAGTATGTGTAAATGCGATACTAATTAGAAGGGCTGTGGCTGAGGATGCGAAAACACTCAGTGGTGCAAATATAAGCATGAAGCCGTATGATTAATCACTTGTAGAAAATACCTTTCATTTTGGTGTTAGGGACACAGAATGGTCTGCAGTTTCTTGTAAAGGGGTCACAGGCAGGATTCCTGCCCCCCCCCCCCCCCCCCCCCAACAAAAAAAGCACACCAAACAAACAATTGTAGCAACGGTAACAATGGTCAGAAACTAAATGTTACAAAATCATTTACAATGTTGGTGTCATTCCCATCTCTGTATGTCAATAGTAGGAACAGAATCTATGCTCAGCAGACCTGCAGAGGCCAGTAAATCAATAACTTGTACAAAGTTAGAAAACTAAATAAATAAATTGGGTGCATTAAAGCAGGAACTATTAGGCTGTTTATAATACAAATGTATAGGTCAATGCAGTTAGAACGAAAAGAATCTACACCACCAAGAACAAGAAACATATATGGTTCATTATATTCTCTAATAATGATTCCTGCACCGCTTACATTTCAGTCCTATGAGGTCTAATGGATGGTACGTTAAGTTATACTTTGGCATAGGCTTATCCAACCAGCTGTTGTGGAACTGTATGTCCAGGCATGCATTGCCTGCCTTAGGCTGCCAGGGCATGCTGGGACCTGTTGTTTCACAAAAACAAGAGCGACGCAGGTTGTCTAAGCCTGCTTTAGAGCAACATACAGTACTGTGACTATATATCCCTACTACACGTACACTATATAACAGTCATTATATATCACAGCTATACATAACATATCTTTAATGATATGTGTCTTTCAGATCCTTTACTCACCTGACTTAGCTCTTTCGGGGGCTTCTCCATGGTGGCAGACGTGGCATCAGGAAGGGGCAGATCTAGTGACATTTTCTTCACTCCCCCAATTCACCTGTATGTACAGCACACAGCTCTGCTCCTGGGTCATTCTGTGCCAGTTACACAAAGCTCACACCTCATCACACACCAGGCTGCTGTTGACACAGCCGCAAGCTCCCCACAGATCAGTCTTCTCTGCCCCTCTGGCTGTTTTGGAAAAGAGCAGAGATCCCAAGGGACAACTCAGCATGCATAACAGGCTGTGATCAGTGTGCGAAACAGACACACACAAACAGGGAGCACTGTGACCAATGTGCAAAACACTGACAGGCAGACAGGTAGCAGGGTCATTGTGCACAGAGCCGGCCCTAGCCAATTTAATGCCCTAGGCAAAATTTTGTCTGGTGCCCCCTAGCTCCGCCGCTAGTTCTGCATCTGTACCTGCAACGCTCAGGTAGTGGGGCCCACCGGGGGGTTACCCTGTGGGCCAGTTCAACTCTGCACAATGCCACACAGTAATGACCATAATACATATAATTCCACACAGTAAAGGAACCTTACACATATGCCCCACATTAGTAATGCCCATAATACACATAATGCCACACAGTAATGCACCTTACACATATGCCCCACATTAGTAATGCCCATAATACACATATACTGCCACAGATACTGCCACACTTGCTGGTTATACAAAAAGACCAGTATCAAACATGTAGAAACTGTCCATTCTCTTCACTATTCAGTGTGTTTGCTGGTGTCTGTTACTGCATGCCCTTTACTTTATACTGTGGGAGTGATATGCTCTGCCCTCCAGTCTGATGTGTCCGAAAGTCATGCTGCACTGATGTTTCACTAAGAAAATCACAACGCAACTTACTGACCACGTTACAGTGCTGGGTGGCAGGGGAATTTTACGGCATGGACTGACTAGGAAATAAAGTGTGGGGAGAACATTGCCCATGTTATGTCCCTGCAGACACCTGGGAATTGCACAGGGATAAGGGACACAGGATAACAGGGTCCCCCTCCCTTATGTGCACAAGCATTATAGGTGATGTCAGGTTTCTGTGAAGCAGTCTTCCAAAATACACGTGTTATAGAAGCCATCCAGTAATAACCTTATATAGTCAGTGAAAATGTCACAGGTCCAGGAATTGCATTTACTTGGCTTCTGCTGTCTGTCTGAGGTCTCACAAGTCAGGGGCATTCAAGCATGTCAGAGGAATTTTAAGGCACAGTGTGCATTTTTTTTTACAAATGTAAACAGCAGTGTATACAAGTACTGATTGAATACATTTGGAAAGTAACAGTTAGTTTGCAGACTGTCCCTCCCAGCATGAGATACTGCAGGGACATGCTTGGATGCCCCTAGACATGCTTGGATGCCCTAGGCAAATGCCTAGCCTGCCTATAGCTAAGGCCGGCTCTGATTGTGCACAACACACAGGGATATCATATGATTAGTGTGAATCAAAGCCCCCAGGGTCCTATACAGAGCCAGATCTAGACCTTATGGGGAACCAAGCAAGACACCTATTTGGGGCCCCCCTTCCTCAAACAATACTCAGTGTGCCCACCCCCACCAATTCTCGCAGACAGGTCCTGCTGCCCCTCAGTCAGTGTGTATGCTCCCCAATCTGCAAACAGCCGATTATAGCAGGCGGATTGTAGTTGTACTAGTGTATTGATTATTATTTATTACCAGTTACTTATAAAGCGCACACATATTCTGCAGCGCTTTACAGAGAATATTTGGCCATTCATATCAGTCCCTTCCTCAGTGGAGTTTACAATCTATGGGGCAGATGTATGAATCCTGGAGAAGTGATAAAGTAGTGATAAAGCAATGATAAATGCAAGGTGATAACGCATCAGCCAATAAGCTCCTGACAATTTACATATTGGAAATGATTGGCTGGTGCGTTATCACCTTGCATTTATCACTTCTCCAGGCTTAATACATCTGCCCCTATATTCCCTACCACATGTAAACATTCACGCTAGGGTTAATTTTGTTGGGAGCCAACTAGAGATGAGCGGGTTCGGTTCCTCTGAATCCGAACCCGCCCGAACTTCAGGTTTTTTACACGGGTCCGAGCAGGCTCGGATCTTCCCACCTTGCTCGGCTAACCCGAGCGCGCCCGAACGTCATCATCACGCTGTCGGATTCTCGCGAGGCTCGGATTCTATCGCGAGACTCTGATTCTATATAAGGAGCCGCGCGTCGCCGCCATTTTCACACGTGCATTGAGAGTCATAGGGAGAGGACGTGGCTGGCGTCCTCTCCGTTTAGAGAAGAGAGAGACACAGTATTTTGGGGAGCATTATTAGGAGGAGTACTACTATACTGTATACTACTATACTACTTGCTGAAGTGATATTTATACTAGATTAGATAATAGATAGTGTGACTGTAAGTGTATTATCTGACTTGTGGGGGAGACACTGACAGTGGGGAGCAGTTAGAGTCTGAGAGCAGGACTCAGGAGTACATATAACGTACAGTGCACACTTTTGCTGCCAGAGTCAGTGCCACACTGCCATTGTTGTGACCACACTGACCACCAGTATAATAATATATTTTGTGATTGTCTGCTTAGGCCTCGGAGTACTAGTTGCATGTTGCAACGTGACCTGAAGTGACCACCAGTTTAATAATCAATCACCACCAGTTTAATATATATATATATATATATATAATTGTATATAATATATATATATATATATATATATATATATATAATATTGTATACCACCTACCCGTGGTTTTTTTTTTTTTTCATTCTTCTTTATACATACTACTATAGTAGCTTACTGTAGCAGTCTGCGGTGCTGTGCTGACCTGACAGTGTCCAGCAGGTCCGTCATCAGTCATTACATAATAAATATATATAGTACCTGTCCGGCTGCAGTACTAGTGATATTATATTGATTTCATCTCATTATCAATAATTTATCATACAGTCTAGACTCTATATTAGCAGCAGACACAGTACGTTAGTCCACGGCTGTAGCTACCTCTGTGTCGGCACTCGGCAGTCCATCCATAATTGTATACCACCTACCCGTGTTTTTCTTTTTTCTTTCTCTAACGTCCTAGTGGATGCTGGGGACTCCGTCAGGACCATGGGGAATAGCGGCTCCGCAGGAGACAGGGCACAAAAAGTAAGCTTTTAGGATCACATGGTGTGTACTGGCTCCTCCCCCTATGACCCTCCTCCAAGCCTCAGTTAGGGTTTTGTGCCCGTCCGAGCAGGGTGCAATCTAGGTGGCTCTCATAAAGAGCTGCTTAGAAAAAGTTTTTTAGGTTTCTTATTTTCAGTGAGTCCTGCTGGCAACAGGCTCACTGCTACGAGGGACTTAGGGGAGAGAAGTGAACTCACCTGCGTGCAGGATGGATTTGCTTCTTAGGCTACTGGACACCATTAGCTCCAGAGGGATCGAACACAGGCCCAGCCATGGAGTCCGGTCCCGGAGCCGTGCCGCCGACCCCCCTTGCAGATGCCGAAGTTGAAGAGGTCCAGAGGTCCGGAAACAGGCGGCAGAAGACTTTCAGTCTTCATAAGGTAGCGCACAGCACTGCAGCTGTGCGCCATTGTTGTCGGCACACTTCACACCAGCGGTCACTGAGGGTGCAGGGCGCTGGGGGGGGCGCCCTGGGCAGCAATGTATAATACCTTTTTCTATGGCTAAAATACATCACATATAGCCCTTGAGGCTATATGGATGTATTTAACCCCTGCCATATATCGCAAACTCCGGGAGAAGAGCCCGCCGTTTTAGGGGGCGGGGCCTATTCTCCTCAGCACACAGCGCCATTTTCCTGCTCAGCTCCGCTGTGAGGAAGGCTCCCAGGACTCTCCCCTGCACTGCACTACAGAAACAGGGTAAAACAGAGAAGGGGGGCATATTTTGGCGATATTTTTATATATTAAGCGCATATAACAGAAACAACACCTTTTAGGGTTGTTTATATACATTTTTATAGCGCTTTGGTGTGTGCTGGCAAACTCTCCCTCTGTCTCCCCAAAGGGCTAGTGGGGTCCTGTCTTCGATAAGAGCATTCCCTGTGTGTCTGCTGTGTGTCGGTACGTGTGTGTCGACATGTATGAGGACGATGTTGGTGTGGAGGCGGAGCAATTGCCGGTAATGGTGATGTCACCCCCTAGGGAGTCGACACCGGAATGGATGGCTTTAATTATGGAATTACGTGATAATGTTAGCACGCTGCAAAAGTCAGTTGACGACATGAGACGGCCGGAAAACCAGTTAGTACCTGTCCAGGCGTCTCAGGCACCGTCAGGGGCTGTAAAACGTCCCTTACCTCAGTCAGTCGACACAGGTACCGACACAGATGAATCTAGTGTCGACGGTGAAGAAAGAAACGTATTTTCCAATAGGGCCACACGTTATATGATCACGGCAATGAAGGAGGCTTTGCATATCTCTGATACTGCAGGTACCTCAAAGGGGGGTATTATGTGGGGTGTGAAAAAACTACCTGTAGCTTTTCCAGAATCAGAGGAATTGAATGACGTGTGTGATGAAGCGTGGGTTAACCCCGATAGAAAACTGCTAATTTCAAAGAAGTTATTGGCATTATACCCTTTCCCACCAGAGGTTAGGGCGCGCTGGGAAACACCCCCTAGGGCGGATAAGGCGCTCACACGCTTATCAAAACAAGTGGCGTTACCGTCTCCTGATACGGCCGCCCTCAAAGATCCAGCTGATAGGAGGCTGGAAACTACCCTGAAGAGTATATACACACATACTGGTGTTATACTGCGACCAGCAATAGCCTCAGCCTGGATGTGCAGTGCTGGGGTGGTGTGGTCGGATTCCCTGACTGAAAATATTGATACCCTGGATAGGGACAGTATTTTATTGACTATAGAGCAATTAAAGGATGCTTTTCTTTATATGCGAGATGCTCAGAGGGATATTTGCACTCTGGCATCGAGAGTAAGTGCGATGTCCATATCTGCCAGAAGAAGTTTATGGACGCGACAGTGGTCAGGTGATGCGGATTCCAAACGGCATATGGAAGTATTGCCGTATAAAGGAGAGGAATTATTTGGGGTCGGTCTATCGGATCTGGTGGCCACGGCAACAGCCGGAAAATCCACTTTTTTACCTCAGGTCACCTCCCAACAGAAAAAGACACCGTCTTTTCAGCCGCAGTCCTTTCGTTCCTATAAGAACAAGCGGGCAAAAGGACAGTCATATTTGCCCAGAGGCAAAGGAAGGGGTAAGAGGGTGCAGCAAGCAACTACTTCCCACGAACAGAAGCCCTCCCCGGCTTCTACAAAGCCCTCAGCATGACGCTGGGACTGTGCAAGCGGACTCAGGGGCGGTGGGGGGTCGAATAAAGATTTTCAGCACACAGTGGGCGCGCTCACAGGTGGACCCTTGGATCCTGCAGGTAGTATCTCAGGGTTACAAGTTGGAATTCGAAAAGTCTCCCCCTCGCCGGTTCCTAAAGTCTGCTTTACCAACGTCTCCCTCAGAAAGGGCGACGGTATTGGAAGCCATTCACAAGCTGTATTCTCAGCAGGTGATAGTCAAGGTACCCCTCCTACAACAGGGAAAGGGGTATTATTCCACACTATTTGTGGTACCGAAGCCGGACGGTTCGGTAAGACCTATTCTAAATCTGAAATCTTTGAACCTGTACATACAGAAATTCAAGTTCAAGATGGAGTCACTCAGAGCAGTGATAGCGAATCTGGAAGAAGGGGACTTCATGGTGTCCCTGGACATAAAAGATGCTTATCTGCATGTCCCAATTTACCCTTCACACCAAGGGTATCTCAGGTTCGTGATACAAAACTGTCATTATCAGTTTCAAACGCTGCCGTTTGGTTTGTCCACGGCACCTCGGGTCTTTACCAAGGTAATGGCCGAAATGATGGTTCTTCTACGAAGAAAAGGCGTATTAATTATCCCTTACTTGGACGATCTCCTGATAAGGGCAAGGTCCAGAGAACAGCTGGAAGTCGGAGTAGCACTAACCCAAGTAGTGCTTCAACAACACGGGTGGATTCTGAATCTTCCAAAATCTCAATTGACCCCGACGACACGTCTGCTGTTCCTGGGAATGATTCTGGACACTGTTCAGAAAAAAATGTTTCTCCCGGAGGAGAAAGCAAGGGAGTTATCCGAACTTGTCAGGAACCTCCTAAAACCAGGAAATGTGTCAGTACATCAATGCACAAGAGTCCTGGGAAAGATGGTGGCTTCTTACGAAGCAATTCCATTCGGCAGATTCCACGCACGAATATTTCAGTGGGATCTGCTGGACAAATGGTCCGGATCGCATCTGCACATGCATCAGCGGATAACACTGTCACCAAGAACAAGGGTGTCTCTTCTGTGGTGGTTGCAGAGTGCCCATCTGTTAGAGGGCCGCAGATTCGGCATACAGGACTGGGTCCTGGTGACTACGGATGCCAGCCTACGAGGCTGGGGAGCAGTCACACAGGGAAGAAACTTCCAGGGCGTGTGGTCAAACCTGGAGACGTCTCTTCACATAAATATACTGGAGCTAAGAGCGATTTACAATGCTCTAAGCCTGGCAAAACCGCTGCTTCAGGGTCAGCCGGTGTTGATCCAGTCGGACAACATCACGGCAGTCGCCCACGTAAACAGACAGGGCGGCACGAGAAGCAGAAGAGCAATGACAGAAGCTGCAAGGATTCTTCGCTGGGCGGAAAATCATGTCATAGCACTGTCAGCAGTGTTCATTCCGGGAGTGGACAACTGGGAAGCAGACTTCCCCCTCAGACACGACCTCCACCCGGGAGAGTGGGGACTTCATCCAGAAGTCTTCCACATGATTGTGAACCGTTGGGAAAAACCAAAGGTGGACATGATGGCGTCCCGCCTCAACAAGAAACTGGACAGATATTGCGCCAGGTCAAGAGACCCTCAGGCAATAGCTGTGGACGCTCTGGTAACACCGTGGGTGTACCAGTCCGTGTATGTGTTTCCTCCTCTGCCTCTCATACCAAAGGTACTGAGAATTATACGGCTACGGGGAGTAAGAACAATACTCGTGGCTCCGGATTGGCCGAGAAGGACTTGGTACCCGGAACTTCAAGAGATGCTCACGGAAGAGCCGTGGCCTCTACCGTTAAGAAGGGATCTGCTTCAGCAGGGACCTTGTATGTTCCAAGACTTACCGCGACTGCGTTTGACGGCATGGCGGTTGAACGCCGGATTCTAAAAGAAAAGGGCATTCCAGAGGAAGTTATTCCTACCTTGATTAAAGCCAGGAAGGAAGTGACCGCACAACATTATCACCGCATTTGGAGAAAATATGTTGCGTGGTGTGAGGCCAAGAAGGCCCCAACGGAGGAATTTCAATTGGGTCGATTCCTACATTTCCTGCAGGCAGGATTGTCTATGGGCCTCAAATTGGGGTCTATTAAGGTTCAAATTTCGGCCTTATCGATTTTCTTCCAGAAAGAATTGGCTTCAGTGCCTGAAGTACAAACCTTTGTCAAAGGTGTACTACATATACAGCCCCCGATTGTGCCTCCAGTGGCACCGTGGGATCTCAACGTAGTTTTGGATTTTCTCAAATCCCATTGGTTTGAGCCGCTCAAATCGGTAGATTTGAAGTATCTTACATGGAAAGTAACCATGCTACTGGCCCTGGCTTCAGCCAGGAGAGTATCAGAGTTGGCGGCTTTATCGTACAAAAGTCCATATCTGATTTTCCATTCGGACAGGGCAGAACTGCGGACGCGTCCTCAGTTTCTGCCTAAGGTGGTTTCGGCTTTTCACTTGAACCAGCCTATTGTGGTGCCTGCGGCTACTAGCGACTTGGAGGACTCCAAGTTGCTGGACGTTGTCAGAGCATTGAAAATATATATTTCAAGGACGGCTGGAGTCAGAAAATCTGACTCGCTGTTTATCCTGTATGCACCCAACAAGATGGGTGCTCCTGCGTCTAAGCAGACGATTGCTCGTTGGATCTGTAGCACAATCCAACTTGCACATTCTGTGGCAGGCCTGCCACAGCCTAAATCTGTAAATGCCCACTCCACAAGGAAGGTGGGCTCATCCTGGGCGGCTGCCCGAGGGGTCTCGGCATTACAACTTTGCCGAGCAGCTACGTGGTCAGGGGAGAACACGTTTGTAAAATTTTACAAATTTGATACTCTGGCTAAGGAGGACCTGGAGTTCTCTCATTCGGTGCTGCAGAGTCATCCGCACTCTCCCGCCCGTTTGGGAGCTTTGGTATAATCCCCATGGTCCTGACGGAGTCCCCAGCATCCACTAGGACGTTAGAGAAAATAAGAATTTACTTACCGATAATTCTATTTCTCATAGTCCGTAGTGGATGCTGGGCGCCCATCCCAAGTGCGGATTGTCTGCAATACTTGTACATAGTTATTGTTACAAACATCGGGTTATTATTGTTGTGAGCCATCTTTTCAGAGGCTTCTTCGTTGTTATCATACTGTTAACTGGGTTCAAATCACAAGTTGTACGGTGTGATTGGTGTGGCTGGTATGAGTCTTACCCGGGATTCAAGATCCTTCCTTATTGTGTACGCTCGTCCGGGCACAGTACCTAACTGAGGCTTGGAGGAGGGTCATGGGGGGAGGAGCCAGTACACACCATGTGATCCTAAAAGCTTACTTTTTGTGCCCTGTCTCCTGCGGAGCCGCTATTCCCCATGGTCCTGACGGAGTCCCCAGCATCCACTACGGACTATGAGAAATAGAATTATCGGTAAGTAAATTCTTATTTTCTTCTTTGTACATACTACTATAGAGTATAGTAGCTTACTGTAGCAGTCTGCGGTGCTGCTGAGCTGACAGTGTCCAGCAGGTCCGTCATCAGTCATCATTACCTAATAAATATATTATCTACCTGTCCGGCTGCAGTACTAGTGATATTATATATACATACATATATATATTGATTTCATCTCATTATCAATCATCCAGTCTATATTAGCAGCAGACACAGTACGTTAGTCCACGGCTGTAGCTACCTCTGTGTCGGCACTCGGCAGTCCATCCATAATTGTATACCACCTACCCGTGGTTTTTTTTTTTTCTTTCTTCTTTGTACATACTACTATAGTATAGTAGCTTACTGTAGCAGTCTGCGGTGCTGCTGAGCTGACAGTGTCCAGCAGGTCCGTCATCAGTCATCATTACCTAATAAATATATTATCTACCTGTCCGGCTGCAGTACTAGTGATATTATATATACATACATATATATATATTGATTTCATCTCATTATCAATCATCCAGTCTATATTAGCAGCAGACACAGTACGTTAGTCCACGGCTGTAGCTACCTCTGTGTCGGCACTCGGCAGTCCATCCATAATTGTATACCACCTACCCGTGGTTTTTTTTTTTTTCTTTCTTCTTTGTACATACTACTATAGTATAGTAGCTTACTGTAGCAGTCTGCGGTGCTGCTGAGCTGACAGTGTCCAGCAGGTCCGTCATCAGTCATCATTACCTAATAAATATATTATCTACCTGTCCGGCTGCAGTACTAGTGATATTATATATACATACATATATATATATTGATTTCATCTCATTATCAATCATCCAGTCTATATTAGCAGCAGACACAGTACGTTAGTCCACGGCTGTAGCTACCTCTGTGTCGGCACTCGGCAGTCCATCCATAATTGTATACCACCTACCCGTGGTTTTTTTTTTTTCTTTCTTCTTTGTACATACTACTATAGTATAGTAGCTTACTGTAGCAGTCTGCGGTGCTGCTGAGCTGACAGTGTCCAGCAGGTCCGTCATCAGTCATCATTACCTAATAAATATATTTCTCTAACGTCCTAGTGGATGCTGGGACTCCGTCAGGACCATGGGGAATAGCGGGCTCCGCAGGAGACAGGGCACATCTAAAAAAGCTTTTAGGTCACATGGTGCTTACTGGCTCCTCCCCCTATGACCCTCCTCCAAGCCTCAGTTAGGTTTTTGTGCCCGTCCGAGAGGGTGCAATCTAGGTGGCTCTCCTAAAGAGCTGTTTAGAAAAGTTTTTTTTTAGGTTTCAATCTCAGTGATTCCTGCTGGCAACAGGATCACTGCATCGAGGGACTTAGGGGAGAGATTTCCAACTCACCTGCGTGCAGGATGGATTGGAGTCTTAGGCTACTGGACACTTAGCTCCAGAGGGAGTCGGAACACAGGTCAGCCTGGGGTTCGTCCCGGAGCCGCGCCGCCGATCCCCCTTACAGACGCTGAAGAGACGGCAGAACGGAGGTCCGGAAAGCAGGCGGCAGAAGACTCCTCAGTCTTCTTGAAGGTAGCGCACAGCACGGCAGCTGTGCGCCATTGTTGTCACACGGCTCACTGACTCTGTCACGGAGGGTGCAGGGCGCTGCTGGGGGCGCCCTGGGCAGCAATATAATTACCTTTAGTGGCAAAATAAATACATCACATATAGCCATTAAGGCTATATGTATGTATTTTAACCCAGGCCAGTTTCTTAAAAACCGGGGAAAAGCCCGCCGAAAAAGGGGCGGAGCTTATTCTCCTCAGCACTCAGCGCCATTTTCCTGCTCAGCTCCGCTGGTGAGGAAGGCTCCCAGGTCTCTCCCCTGCACTGCACTACAGAAACAGGGTAACAAAGAGAAGGGGGGCATAAATTGGCGATATTTATATATTAAGAGCGCATATATAGTAAACAACACCTTCTAGGGTTGTTTATATACATTTATAGCGCTTTTGGTGTGTGCTGGCAAACTCTCCCTCTGTCTCCCCAAAGGGCTAGGGGGTCCTGTCTTCGATTAGAGCATTCCCTGTGTGGCTGCTGTGTGTCGGTACGTGTGTGTCGACATGTATGAGGACGATGTTGGTGTGGAGGCAGAGCAATTGCCGATGATGGTAATGTCACCCCCTAGGGAGTCGACACCGGAATGGATGGCTTTAGTTATGGAATTACGTGATAATGTCAGCACATTACAAAAGTCAGTTGACGAAATAAGACGCCCGGCAAACCAGTTAGTACCGGTTCAGGCGTCTCAGACACCGTCAGGGGCTGTAAAACGTCCTTTACCTCAGTCAGTCGACACGGGTACCGACACAGATGAATCTAGTGTCGACGGTGAAGAAACAAACGTATTTTCCAATAGGGCCACACGTTATATGATCACGGCAATGAAGGAGGCTTTGCAGATCTCTGATACTGCAGGTACCTCAAAAAGGGGTATTATGTGGGGGGTGAAAAAACTACCTGTATTTTTTCCAGAATCAGAGGAATTGAATGACGTGTGTGATGAAGCGTGGGTTAACCCCGATAGAAAACTGCTAATTTCCAAGAAGTTATTGGCATTATACCCTTTCCCACCAGAGGTTAGGGCGCGCTGGGAAACACCCCCTAGGGTGGATAAGGCGCTCACACGTTTATCAAAGCAAGTGGCGTTGCCGTCTCCTGATACGGCCGCCCTCAAGGATCCAGCAGATAGGAGGCTGGAAACTACACTGAAGAGTATATACACACATACTGGTGTTATACTGCGACCGGCAATAGCCTCAGCCTGGATGTGCAGTGCTGGGGTAGTGTGGTTGGATTCTCTGACTGAAAATATTGATACCCTGGATAGGGACAGTATTTTATTGACTCTAGAGCAATTAAAGGATGCTTTCCTTTATATGCGAGATGCTCAGAGGGATGTTTGTACTCTAGCATCAAGAGTAAGCGCGATGTCCATATCTGCCAGAAGAAGTTTATGGACGCGACAGTGGTCAGGTGATGCGGATTCCAAGAGGCATATGGAAGTATTGCCATATAAAGGAGAGGAATTGTTTGGGGTCGGTCTTTCGGACCTGGTGGCCACGGCAACTGCCGGCAAATCCACTTTTTTACCTCAGACCCCCTCCCAACAGAAAAAGACACCGTCTTTTCAGCCGCAGTCCTTTCGCTCCTATAAAAAGCGACCAAAAGGACAGTCTTATCTGCCGCGAGGCAGAGGAAAGGGTAAGAAAGGGCAGCAAGCAGCCCCTGCCCAGGAACAGAAGCCCGCCCCGGCTTCTACAAAGCCATCAGCATGACGCTGGGGCTTTACAAGCGGACTCAGGAACGGTGGGGGGTCGACTCAAGATTTTCAGCAATCAATGGGTTCACGCACAAGTGGACCCGTGGGTCCTGCAGATAGTATCTCAGGGTTACATGCTGGAGTTCGAAAGGTCTCCCCCTCGCCGGTTCCTAAAGTCTGCTTTACCAACGTCTCCCTCAGAAAGGACGTCGGTTTTGGAAGCCATTCACAAGCTGTATTCTCAGCAGGTGATAGTCAAGGTACCCCTCCTACAACAGGGAAAGGGGTATTATTCCACACTATTTGTGGTACCGAAACCGGACGGTTCGGTAAGGCCTATTCTAAATCTGAAATCCTTGAACCTGTACATAAAGAAATTCAAGTTCAAGATGGAGTCACTCAGAGCAGTGATAGCGAATCTGGAAGAAGGAGACTTCATGGTGTCCTTGGACATAAAAGATGCTTATCTACATGTCCCGATTTACCCCTCACACCAAGGGTATCTCAGGTTCGTGATACAAGACTGTCATTATCAGTTTCAAACGCTGCCGTTTGGGTTGTCCACGGCCCCTCGGGTCTTTACCAAGGTAATGACCGAAATGATGGTTCTTCTACGAAGAAAAGGCGTATTAATTATCCCTTACTTGGACGATCTCCTGATAAGGGCAAAGTCCAGAGAACAGCTGGAAGTCGGTGTAGCGCTAACACAAGTAGTGCTTCAGCAACACGGGTGGATTCTAAATCTTCCAAAATCTCAATTGACCCCGACAACACATCTGCTGTTCCTGGGCATGATTCTGGACACGGTTCAGAAAAAGGTATTTCTCCCGGAAGAGAAAGCAAGGGAGTTATCTGAACTTGTCAAGAACCTCCTAAAACCAGGAACTGTGTCAGTACATCAATGCACAAGAGTCCTGGGAAAGATGGTGGCTTCGTACGAAGCGATTCCATTCGGCAGATTCCATGCACGAACATTTCAGTGGGATCTGCTGGACAAATGGTCCGGATCGCATCTGCACATGCATCAGCGGATAACACTGTCACCGAGAACAAGGTTGTCTCTCCTGTGGTGGTTGCAGACTGCCCATCTGTTAGTGGGCCGCAGATTCGGCATGCAGGACTGGGTCCTGGTGACTACGGATGCCAGCCTACGAGGTTGGGGAGCAGTCACAAAGGGAAGAAACTTCCAGGGCGTGTGGTCAAACCTGGAGACGTCTCTTCACATAAATATACTGGAGCTAAGAGCGATCTACAATGCTCTAAGCCTGGCAAAATCGCTGCTTCAGGGTCAGCCGGTGTTGATCCAGTCCGACAACATCACGGCAGTCGCCCACGTAAACCGACAAGGCGGCACGAGAAGCAGGAGTGCAATGGCAGAAGCTGCAAGGATTCTGCGCTGGGCGGAGAATCATGTCGTAGCACTGTCAGCAGTGTTCATCCCGGGAGTGGACAACTGGGAAGCAGATTTCCTCAGCAGACACGACCTTCACCCGGGAGAGTGGGGACTTCATCCAGAAGTTTTCCACATGATTGTGAACCGTTGGGAAAAACCAAAGGTGGACATGATGGCGTCTCGCCTCAACAAAAAATTGGACAGGTATTGCGCCAGGTCAAGAGACCCTCAGGCAATAGCTGTGGACGCTCTGGTAACACCGTGGGTGTACCAGTCAGTGTATGTGTTCCCTCCTCTGCCTCTCATACCAAAGGTACTGAGAATTATACGGAAAAGAGGAGTAAGAACAATACTGGTAGCTCCGGACTGGCCAAGAAGAACTTGGTATCCGGAACTTCAAGAGATGCTCACGGAGGATCCGTGGCCTCTACCTCTAAGAAGGGATCTGCTTCAGCAGGGACCTTGTATGTTCCAAGACTTACCGCGGCTGCGTTTGACGGCATGGCGGTTGAACGCCGGATTCTAAAAGAGAAGGGCATTCCTGAGGAAGTTATTCCTACTTTAATTAAAGCCAGGAAAGAAGTGACCGCACAACATTATCACCGCATTTGGAGAAAATATGTTGCGTGGTGTGAGGCCAAGAAGGCTCCAACGGAAGAATTTCAATTGGGTCGATTCTTACATTTCCTGCAAGCAGGATTGTCTATGGGCCTCAAATTGGGGTCCATTAAAGTTCAAATTTCGGCCTTATCAATTTTCTTCCAGAAGGAATTGGCGTCAGTGCCTGAAGTACAAACTTTTGTCAAAGGTGTACTACATATACAACCCCCAATAGTGCCTCCAGTGGCACCGTGGGATTTGAACGTGGTTCTAAATTTTCTCAAATCTCATTGGTTTGAGCCTTTAAAATCGGTAGATTTAAAATACCTTACATGGAAGGTAACCATGCTGTTGGCCCTGGCTTCAGCCAGGAGAGTTTCGGAGTTGGCAGCTTTGTCATACAAAAGCCCATATCTGATATTCCATTCAGACAGGGCAGAATTGAGGACACGTCCTCAATTTCTCCCTAAGGTGGTTTCGGCATTTCACTTGAACCAGCCTATTGTGGTGCCTGCGGCTACTAGCGACATGGAGGACTCCAAGTTACTGGACGTTGTCAGAGCATTAAAAATATATATTTCAAGGACAGCTGGAGTCAGAAAATCTGACTCGTTGTTTACATTGTATGCACCCAACAAGTTGGGTGCTCCTGCGTCTAAACAGACGATTGCACGTTGGATATGTAGTACAATCCAACTTGCACATTCTGTGGCAGGCCTGCCACAGCCTAAATCTGTAAAGGCCCATTCCACAAGGAAAGTGGGCTCATCCTGGTCGGCTGCCCGAGGAGTCTCGGCATTACAACTTTGCCGAGCAGCTACGTGGTCAGGGGAGAACACGTTTGTAAAATTTTACAAATTTGATACTCTGGCTAAAGAGGACCTGGAGTTCTCTCATTCGGTGCTGCAGAGTCATCCGCACTCTCCCGCCCGTTTGGGAGCTTTGGTATAATCCCCATGGTCCTGACGGAGTCCCAGCATCCACTAGGACGTTAGAGAAAATAAGAATTTACTTACCGATAATTCTATTTCTCATAGTCCGTAGTGGATGCTGGGCGCCCATCCCAAGTGCGGATTGTCTGCAATGCTTGTACATAGTTATTGTTACAAAAATCGGGTTATTACTGTTGTTGTGAGCCATCTGTTCAGAGGCTACTTCGTTTGTGTTATCATACTGTTAACTGGGTTCAGATCACAAGTTGTACGGTGTGATTGGTGTGGCTGGTATGAGTCTTACCCGGGATTCAAGATCCTTCCTTATTGTGTACGCTCGTCCGGGCACAGTACCTAACTGAGGCTTGGAGGAGGGTCATAGGGGGAGGAGCCAGTACGCACCATGTGACCTAAAAGCTTTTTTAGATGTGCCCTGTCTCCTGCGGAGCCCGCTATTCCCCATGGTCCTGACGGAGTCCCAGCATCCACTACGGACTATGAGAAATAGAATTATCGGTAAGTAAATTCTTATTTATCTACCTGTCCGGCTGCAGTACTAGTGATATTATATATACATACATATATATATATTGATTTCATCTCATTATCAATCATCCAGTCTATATTAGCAGCAGACACAGTACGTTAGTCCACGGCTGTAGCTACCTCTGTGTCGGCACTCGGCAGTCCATCCATAATTGTATACCACCTACCCGTGTTTTTTTTTTTCTTTCTTCTTTGTACATACTACTATAGAATAGTAGCTTACTGTAGCAGTCTGCGGTGCTGCTGAGCTGACAGTGTCCAGCAGGTCCGTCATCAGTCATCATTACCTAATAAATATATTATCTACCTGTCCGGCTGCAGTACTAGTGATATTATATATACATACATATATATATATATTGATTTCATCTCATTATCATCCAGTCTATATTAGCAGCAGACACAGTACGGTAGTCCACGGCTGTAGCTACCTCTGTGTCGGCACTCGGCAGTCCATCCATAATTGTATACCACTTACCCGTGGTTTTCTTTTTTTCTTTCTTCTTTGTACATACTACTATAGTATAGTAGCTTACTGTAGCAGTCTGCGGTGCTGCTGAGCTGACAGTGTCCAGCAGGTCCGTCATCAGTCATCATTACCTAATAAATATATTATCTACCTGTCCGGCTGCAGTACTAGTGATATTATATATACATACATATATATATATTGATTTCATCTCATTATCATCCAGTCTATATTAGCAGCAGACACAGTACGGTAGTCCACGGCTGTAGCTACCTCTGTGTCGGCACTCGGCAGTCCATCCATAAGTATACTAGTATCCATCCATCTCCATTGTTTACCTGAGGTGCCTTTTAGTTGTGCCTATTAAAATATGGAGAACAAAAATGTTGAGGTTCCAAAATTAGGGAAAGATCAAGATCCACTTCCACCTCGTGCTGAAGCTGCTGCCACTAGTCATGGCCGAGACGATGAAATGCCAGCAACATCGTCTGCCAAGGCCGATGCCCAATGTCATAGTACAGAGCATGTCAAATTCAAAACACCAAATATCAGTAAAAAAAGGACTCCAAAACCTAAAATAAAATTGTCGGAGGAGAAGCGTAAACTTGCCAATATGCCATTTACCACACGGAGTGGCAAGGAACGGCTGAGGCCCTGGCCTATGTTCATGTCTAGTGGTTCAGCTTCACATGAGGATGGAAGCACTCAGCCTCTCGCTAGAAAACTGAAAAGACTCAAGCTGGCAAAAGCACCGCAAAGAACTGTGCGTTCTTCGAAATCCCAAATCCACAAGGAGAGTCCAATTGTGTCGGTTGCGATGCCTGACCTTCCCAACACTGGACGTGAAGAGCATGCGCCTTCCACTATTTGCACGCCCCCTGCAAGTGCTGGAAGGAGCACCCGCAGTCCAGTTCCTGATAGTCAGATTGAAGATGTCAGTGTTGAAGTACACCAGAATGAGGAGGATATGGGTGTTGCTGGCGCTGGGGAGGAAATTGACCAGGAGGATTCTGATGGTGAGGTGGTTTGTTTAAGTCAGGCACCCGGGGAGACACCTGTTGTCCGTGGGAGGAATAGGGCCATTGACATGCCTGGTCAAAATACAAAAAAAATCAGCTCTTCGGTGTGGAAGTATTTCACCAGAAATGCGGACAACATTTGTCAAGCCGTGTGTTGCCTTTGTCAAGCTGTAATAAGTAGGGGTAAGGACGTTAACCACCTCGGAACATCCTCCCTTATACGTCACCTGCAGCGCATTCATAATAAGTCAGTGACAAGTTCAAAAACTTTGGGTGACAGCGGAAGCAGTCCACTGACCAGTAAATCCCTTCCTCTTGTAACCAAGCTCACGCAAACCACCCCACCAACTCCCTCAGTGTCAATTTCCTCCTTCCCCAGGAATGCCAATAGTCCTGCAGGCCATGTCACTGGCAATTCTGACGAGTCCTCTCCTGCCTGGGATTCCTCCGATGCATCCTTGAGTGTAATGCCTACTGCTGCTGGCGCTGCTGTTGTTGCTGCTGGGAGTCGATCGTCATCCCAGAGGGGAAGTCGTAAGCCCACTTGTACTACTTGCAGTAAGCAATTGACTGTCCAACAGTCCTTTGCGAGGAAGATGAAATATCACAGCAGTCATCCTGCTGCAAAGCGGATAACTGAGGCCTTGACAACTATGTTGGTGTTAGACGTGCGTCCGGTATCCGCCGTTAGTTCACAGGGAACTAGACAATTTATTGAGGCAGTGTGCCCCCGTTACCAAATACCATCTAGGTTCCACTTCTCTAGGCAGGCGATACCGAGAATGTACACGGACGTCAGAAAAAGACTCACCAGTGTCCTAAAAAATGCAGTTGTACCCAATGTCCACTTAACCACGGACATGTGGACAAGTGGAGCAGGGCAGGGTCAGGACTATATGACTGTGACAGCCCACTGGGTAGATGTATGGACTCCCGCCGCAAGAACAGCAGCGGCGGCACCAGTAGCAGCATCTCGCAAACGCCAACTCTTTCCTAGGCAGGCTACGCTTTGTATCACCGCTTTCCAGAATACGCACACAGCTGAAAACCTCTTACGGCAACTGAGGAAGATCATCGCAGAATGGCTTACCCCAATTGGACTCTCCTGTGGATTTGTGGCATCGGACAACGCCAGCAATATTGTGTGTGCATTAAATATGGGCAAATTCCAGCACGTCCCATGTTTTGCACATACCTTGAATTTGGTGGTGCAGAATTTTTTAAAAAACGACAGGGGCGTGCAAGAGATGCTGTCGGTGGCCAGAAGAATTGCGGGACACTTTCGGCGTACAGGCACCACGTACAGAAGACTGGAGCACCACCAAAAACTACTGAACCTGCCCTGCCATCATCTGAAGCAAGAAGTGGTAACGAGGTGGAATTCAACCCTCTATATGCTTCAGAGGTTGGAGGAGCAGCAAAAGGCCATTCAAGCCTATACAATTGAGCACGATATAGGAGGTGGAATGCACCTGTCTCAAGCGCAGTGGAGAATGATTTCAACGTTGTGCAAGGTTCTGATGCCCTTTGAACTTGCCACACGTGAAGTCAGTTCAGACACTGCCAGCCTGAGTCAGGTCATTCCCCTCATCAGGCTTTTGCAGAAGAAGCTGGAGACATTGAAGGAGGAGCTAACACGGAGCGATTCCGCTAGGCATGTGGGACTTGTGGATGGAGCCCTTAATTCGCTTAACAAGGATTCACGGGTGGTCAATCTGTTGAAATCAGAGCACTACATTTTGGCCACCGTGCTCGATCCTAGATTTAAAGCCTACCTTGGATCTCTCTTTCCGGCAGACACAAGTCTGCTGGGGTTCAAAGACCTGCTGGTGACAAAATTGTCAAGTCAAGCGGAACGCGACCTGTCAACATCTCCTCCTTCACATTCTCCCGCAACTGGGGGTGCGAGGAAAAGGCTCAGAATTCCGAGCCCACCCGCTGGCGGTGATGCAGGGCAGTCTGGAGCGACTGCTGATGCTGACATCTGGTCCGGACTGAAGGACCTGACAACGATTACGGACATGTCGTCTACTGTCACTGCATATGATTCTCTCACCATTAAAAGAATGGTGGAGGATTATATGAGTGACCGCATCCAAGTAGGCACGTCACACAGTCCGTACTTATACTGGCAGGAAAAAGAGGCAATTTGGAGGCCCTTGCACAAACTGGCTTTATTCTACCTAAGCTGCCCTCCCACAAGTGTGTACTCCGAAAGAGTGTTTAGTGCCGCCGCTCACCTTGTCAGCAATCGGTGTACGAGGTTACATCCAGAAAATGTGGAGAAGATGATGTTCATTAAAATGAATTATAATCAATTCCTCCGTGGAGACATTGACCAGCAGCAATTGCCTTCACAAAGTACACAGGGAGCTGAGATGGTGGATTCCAGTGGGGACGAATTGATAATCTGCGAGGAGGGGGATGTACACGGTGATATATCGGAGGATGATGATGAGGTGGACATCTTGCCTCTGTAGAGCCAGTTTGTGCAAGGAGAGATTAATTGCTTCTTTTTTGGTGGGGGTCCAAACCAACCCGTCATTTCAGTCACAGTCGTGTGGCAGACCCTGTCACTGAAATGATGGGTTGGTTAAAGTGTGCATGTCCTGTTTATACAACATAAGGGTGGGTGGGAGGGCCCAAGGACAATTCCATCTTGCACCTCTTTTTTCTTTAATTTTTCTTTGCGTCATGTGCTGTTTGTGGAATGTTTTTTGGAAGGGCCATCCTGCGTGACACTGCAGTGCCACTCCTAGATGGGCCCGGTGTTTGTGTCGGCCACTAGGGTCGCTTATCTTACTCACACAGCTACCTCATTGCGCCTCTTTTTTTCTTTGCGTCATGTGCTGTTTGGGGAGGGTTTTTTGGAAGGGCCATCCTGCGTGACACTGCAGTGCCACTCCTAGATGGGCCCGGTGTTTGTGTCGGCCACTAGGGTCGCTTATCTTACTCACACAGCTACCTCATTGCGCCTCTTTTTTTCTTTGCGTCATGTGCTGTTTGGGGAGTGTTTTTTGGAAGGGCCATCCTGCGTGACACTGCAGTGCCACTCCTAGATGGGCACGGTGTTTGTGTCGGCCACTAGGGTCGCTTATCTTACTCACACAGCTACCTCATTGCGCCTCTTTTTTTCTTTGCGTCATGTGCTGTTTGGGGAGGGTTTTTTGGAAGGGCCATCCTGCGTGACACTGCAGTGCCACTCCTAGATGGGCCCGGTGTTTGTGTCGGCCACTAGGGTCGCTTATCTTACTCACACAGCTACCTCATTGCGCCTCTTTTTTTCTTTGCGTCATGTGCTGTTTGGGGAGGGTTTTTTGGAAGGGCCATCCTGCGTGACACTGCAGTGCCACTCCTAGATGGGCCCGGTGTTTGTGTCGGCCACTAGGGTCGCTTATCTTACTCACACAGCTACCTCATTGCGCCTCTTTTTTTCTTTGCGTCATGTGCTGTTTGGGGAGGGTTTTTTGGAAGGGCCATCCTGCGTGACACTGCAGTGCCACTCCTAGATGGGCCCGGTGTTTGTGTCGGCCACTAGGGTCGCTTATCTTACTCACACAGCTACCTCATTGCGCCTCTTTTTTTCTTTGCGTCATGTGCTGTTTGGGGAGGGTTTTTTGGAAGGGCCATCCTGCGTGACACTGCAGTGCCACTCCTAGATGGGCCCGGTGTTTGTGTCGGCCACTAGGGTCGCTTATCTTACTCACACAGCTACCTCATTGCGCCTCTTTTTTTCTTTGCGTCATGTGCTGTTTGGGGAGGGTTTTTTGGAAGGGCCATCCTGCGTGACACTGCAGTGCCACTCCTAGATGAGCCCGGTGTTTGTGTCGGCCACTAGGGTCGCTTATCTTACTCACACAGCTACCTCATTGCGCCTCTTTTTTTCTTTGCGTCATGTGCTGTTTGGGGAGTGTTTTTTGGAAGGGCCATCCTGCGTGACACTGCAGTGCCACTCCTAGATGGGCACGGTGTTTGTGTCGGCCACTAGGGTCGCTTAGCTTAGTCATCCAGCGACCTAGGTGCAAATTTTAGGACTAAAAATAATATTGTGAGGTGTGAGGTATTCAGAATAGACTGAAAATGAGTGGAAATTATGGTTTTTGAGGTTAATAATACTTTGGGATCAAAATGACCCCCAAATTCTATGATTTAAGCTGTTTTTTAGTGTTTTTTTAAAAAAAAACACCCGAATCCAAAACACACCCGAATCCGACAAAAAAAATTCGGTGAGGTTTTGCCAAAACGCGGTCGAACCCAAAACACGGCCGCGGAACCGAACCCAAAACCAAAACACAAAACCCGAAAAATTTCAAGTGCACATCTCTAGAGCCAACTAACCTTCCAGTATATGTTTGGGTTGTGGGAGGAAACCGGAGTACCCGGAGGAAACTCATGCAAGTACGGAGGGAATAATTAATCTCCACACAGTTAAGGACATGGTGGGAATTGAACCCATGTCCTGAGAGCTGTGAGGCAGTAATGCTAACCATTAAACCATCCTTGCTGTCCTTAAAATCACACCTGGCAGATATCTAGTCACTGATAGCCTGCCAGGAGTTTTCAGCCAGACCAGCACACGGACATTTGTGGCGGAAAACAGAAATGCCCTCCCAACTTCATGATCTGTCGGCGTGCCCCCTGGGACCCGCCGTGCCCTTGCAGCTGCTTAGGTTGTCTAGTCAGGGGCAAACGCAGGATTTACTGGGGAAGGGGGTCCGTAGGAGTGTATATATATATATATATATATATATAAATAAAAAGAACAAACACGTCTGGCACTCTCCTCTGGACAGGCTGAGCAAGGCTCCTGCTCCGGTGCCCTCCCTGCAGACACAGCAGTCAGCATACATATAATGGAAGAATAATGGCGGCACTCTGGAGACTTTGTTTAAAGAGGTGAAAAAATTAGTGCAGTTTAATCAACGTTTCGGGGGTACTGGTCCCCGTCTTCAGGATACACTCACAAAGTGACACAGTGCAAAAAAAACAGAATTTAAATGACTTACCAAGCGCGCGTCCAGCCGCCCACTCCACGCCGCTGCCGACTTCCGGACTCAGCGCTTCCTGTCCCAGGATCCGGTCACCTGACCTGACGCGAGCTCCAAGAGCCGTCGTGCAGGGGCGGGAGGAAGCGTTGCTATGGAGAGCGCTATCAACAAAACAAACATAACATTGTTAAAACTGTGCACAAAGGACAAATAACGGACATCAAGTACATAATTTGATATATTGACAAAGTGCTAAAGCTTATATTAAAACATACATATCTATGCTGGATAAAGCTATTACTAAATCAAGTGAAAAAAACTCCTACCAGTGTACAAATGAACTATACCAATAAAAATATAAAAAAATAGCCGATGTTAATAGAATATGGAGCCAATATAGTTGACTTATAACTTGTAATAAGACCTACTTCCTCTATACCTGGCGGTAAACCTAACTTAGAACAAATGTATTGGTAAACTTACATATTTGGGTACAGCGTGGTCTATAACTATTTTACCTATCTAATATAGTAATTAATAAACGTGATGGCTTAACTTCAAGGTGTGTATTCCACAATGTTGGCATATCACAGATAGCTCAACTAATTATGGGCATAATGTGATGTTGCGTTATGTCATGGGACTCGAAACAAATTGTACTATACTAAGCTGCTGTTAAAGATGGACCATTATAAGAAATTACCCATGCCAAGGGACTCATTGAGCCCTCTTGGACTCAGGGTATCCAAAGTTAGATCCATCTTGTTTCTAATTGTAGGAGTCGTCTGGCTCTGTCCCCCTCTCTGATGGAAAATGGTACCTGATCTATAATGCGGTATCTTAATGATGCTAGGGGGTGTTTGGCCAGAGCAAAATGCCTCGCTACTGGTTGTTCACTTGTGCCTGTCTGTAAGGCTGCCCTGATAGATGATCTGTGTTGGGTCATCCTAACTTTAAATGTGCACTCCGTCTTGCCAACATAATATTGGCCGCATGGACATGATAATAAGTACACCACAAATTTAGAATTGCAGGTATAGGCAGCTTTAAGATTAATTTTTTTGCCTGTATATGGATGCTTAAAAGAATCCCCTGGTACAAGAAAGTTGCAGGTGGTGCATCCGCACCTATAGCAACCCTTCCTGGACCCCAAGAAACTTCTTTCAGTTGCCTTTTTTGTCGAGACATCCGTCTTGACAACCATGCTTCTAATATTTCTGCTACGTGTGTAGCTGGGCATAAACTTTGTGTCTTTGAGCATCCATAACTCAGGATCCGTCTTGATAATGGACCATAACTCTTTGGCTTTTTTACCCGTGTGCTTACTGGAAGTATTATACTGGTTGACCCAGGGAAATCTTTTCCCTTTTTCTTTAGTCTCCTGGACCTTCAGGAGTTCGCCTCTGGGTATTCTCGTGGCATTGTCCCGAGCCTGTTGTAACAGACCATTGGGATAACCCCGATCTTTAAATTTACGGATCATCTCATCCAACTGCTGATCCCGGACATCTATGTCACTATTGATTCTGCAGACCCTGAGCATTTGTGAATACGGTAGCCCATTAACCGTGGATCTGGGGTGGAAACTGTCAAATCTTAACAGGGTGTTTCGGTCCGTGCTCTTAGTATATAACGATGTGGTAATCTTGGTGTCAACTATAGATATATGCACATCTAAAAAATCAATTTTGTGCTCATCCATTGTCATGGTGAGCTTCACCGGACTAGATGACTCATTATGTATTCTGATGGTTTCCTCAAGATCTGACCGTGGACCTGACCAGAAAACCAGTAGGTCATCTATATAACGTGTATACAGAACCAAATGCTGCGTGATGGATGGATGGCTCAAAAACAAATCCCTGTCTACACCCCACATAAAGGAGTTAGCGAACGACGGGGCCACACAGGACCCCATCGCGCAACCCGTCAGTTGGATGTAGAAATGATTATCATGAATGAAATAATTGTGTGTCAACGTAAAATGTAACAACCTTAAAAAGAAATCTATGTCTGGCCCTTTATACAACACGTTGTTAGTTATAAGTATCTTCACCGCTTGCATTCCCATATCATGGGGAATATACGTGTACAGACTAGACACATCGATGGTGGCTAATGTCATCCCCTGTGGTACTGTCTTCAAACCCTCAAATATCCTCAAGAGGGCTGACGTGTCCTTGAGGTGCGTCTGGGTCGTCTGGATACAGGGCTGCAGGTAAGAATCTAAATAGATGGATATTGATTCACATAACGACCCTCTGGCCGAAATAATTGGTCTGCCAGGGGGGTTGTGCTCATCCTTATGTATCTTTGGGATGATGTAAAATAGTGGTACAACTGGATGGGGTTTGGACAAGGCTCGATGTTCAGCCATAGATATAATGCCTTCTCGGGTCGCCTCTGATAATATATTATCAAGTTCCTTCTGGAACTGTTGTGTCGGATCCCTAGGTAATCTGGCATAAGTCAAAGTGTCACTCAACAGTCTTGTGCATTCATCCAAGTACTTGTCTTTGTCCATCACCATGATGGCCCCCCCCTTGTCCGCTCCACGGATAACCACATCATCTCTGGCCTGTAAGTCCCTTAACGCCTGATATTCACCTTTTGATAAATTCGGGTAAGTCTTACCCCAGTATTCTGTGAGAGACCCCTCAACCATCCTGTGAAAAGTCTTAATGGAAGGATTAAGGGAAATTGGATCAAAACTGGACTTGGGTTTGATCCTTTTCAATATATTTGGTGCAGTGTTAACATCAATGATGTCTGTCGTTCTTGGATTCTTTCCATAGTATTCCTTAAGTTTCAGGTTGCGCAATAAGCGATGGTTATCGATTTTCCACTGTATCTCATCAGGGGTATGAGTGGGCACATATGAAAGACCCTTACTTAATACCCCTATGGTGTCAGGAGAAAGTGGACTAGATGATAAGTTAAAGATTAGCTGCGCATTCCTTTTGGAGGTTTCTTGTCTGCCTTCGCTCCTCTCCCTCCGCCTCGTCTGCCCGCCCCTTATTTCTTATTTCATGGAAAGACATTATCGGATTATTACCGGGCAAAGCAAATCCCTCGCGGTTTCCGCATTCACAACATGCCTACGATAGGCCGGTATAGCGTCACATTCTGCAAACGTTGGATATCAGTTTTAAATAAATGTTCTATGGATTTATTACTCTTGGTTATAGAGGAATCCAAGAAAGAGTTAAATAACACTAAGGAGAACATCAACAAATTTGAAACTGAACATCTACCAACGTTGGAGGCTGACACCACTACTAAATGGATGGAGAAATTAAAGCAACAACTGGAGCAGTATTAAAGAGAACTGATCAAATACAAAAAGGAAAAACTGATACGGGTCCAGCAAGATTACTCCCAACACAAGGTGTATGCATGGTTGGGAGCCAATCCGCAGAAACAACAGCAAGGCCCAAGAGGGTCCTTCAGGAGGAGGCACACTGTACGGTTCTCGAGCACGTCTGCCAGTGACACTGATGAAGCACAGGCCAACACAAGAGGAGATGGGCAACAGAGTGGCCCTTTAGGCGTACGCACCAGGGCAGTGGTGAATGGCCGAAAAGTAAGCCCACGAGGAGGGGCGGGCAGATGAGGATCAAACCCAAGTCCAGTTTTGATCCTATTTCCCTTAATCCTTCCATTAAGACTTTTCACAGGATGGTTGAGGGGTCTTTCACAGAATACCGGGGAAAGACTTACCCGAATTTATCAAAAGGTGAATATCAGGCGTTAAGGGACTTACAGGCCAGAGATGATGTGGTTATCCGTGGAGCGGACAAAGGGGGGCCATCGTGGTGATGGACAAAGACAAGTACTTGGATGAATGCACAAGACTGTTGAGTGACACTCTGACTTATGCCAGATTACCTAGGGATCCGACACAACAGTTCCAGAAGGAACTTGATAATATATTATCAGAGGCGACCCGAGAAGGCATTATATCTATGGCTGAACATCGAGCCTTGTCCAAACCCCATCCAGTTGTACCACTATTTTACATCATCCCAAAGATACATAAGGATGAGCACAACCCCCCTGGCAGACCAATTATTTCGGCCAGAGGGTCGTTATGTGAATCAATATCCATCTATTTAGATTCTTACCTGCAGCCCTGTATCCAGAAGACCCAGACGCACCTCAAGGACACGTCAGCCCTCTTGAGGATATTTGAGGGTTTGAAGACAGTACCACAGGGGACGACATTAGCCACCATCGATGTGTCTAGTCTGTACACGTGTATTCCCCATGATATGGGAATGCAAGCGGTGAAGATACTTATAACTAACAACGTGTTGTATAAAGGGCCAGACATAGATTTCTTTTTAAGGTTGTTACATTTGACGTTGACACACAATTATTTCATTCATGATAATCATTTCTACATCCAACTGACGGGTTGCGCAATGGGGTCCTGTGTGGCCCCGTCGTTCGCTAACTCCTTTATGTGGGGTGTAGACAGGGATTTGTTTTTGAGCCATCCATCCATCACGCAGCATTTGGTTCTGTATACACGTTATATAGATGACCTACTGGTTTTCTGGTCAGGTCCACGGTCAGATCTTGAGGAAACCATCAGAATACATAATGAGTCATCTAGTCCGGTGAAGCTCACCATGACAATTGATGAGCACAAAATTGATTTTTTAGATGTGCATATATCTATAGTTGACACCAAGATTACCACATTGTTATATACTAAGAGCACGGACCGAAACACCCTGTTAAGATTTGACAGTTTCCACCCCAGAGCCACGGTTAATGGGCTACCGTATTCACAAATGCTCAGGGTCTGCAGAATCAATAGTGACATAGATTGCCGGGATCAGCAGTTGGATGAGATGATCCGTAAATTTAAAGATCGGGGTTATCCCAATGGTCTGTTACAACAGGCTTGGGACAAGGCCACGAGAATACCCAGAGGCGAACTCCTGAAGGTCCAGGAGACTAAAGAAAAAGGGAAAAGATTTCCCTGGGTCAACCAGTATAATACTTCCAGTAAGCACACGGGTAAAAAAGCCAAAGAGTTATGGTCCATTATCAAGACGGACCCTGAGTTATGGATGCTCAAAGACACAAAGTTTATGCCCAGCTACACACGTAGCAGAAATATTAGAAGCATGGTTGTCAAGACGGATGTCTCGACAAAAAAGGCAACTGAAAGAAGTTTCTTGGGGTCCAGGAAGGGTTGCTATAGGTGCGGATGCACCACCTGCAACTTTCTTGTACCAGGGGATTCTTTTAAGCATCCATATACAGGCAAAAAAATTAATCTTAAAGCTGCCTATACCTGCAATTCTAAATTTGTGGTGTACTTATTATCATGTCCATGCGGCTAACATTATGTTGGCAAGACGGAGTGCACATTTAAAGTTAGGATGACCCAACACAGATCATCTATCAGGGCAGCCTTACAGACAGGCACAAGTGAACAACCAGTAGCGAGGCATTTTGCTCTGGCCAAACACCCCCTAGCATCATTAAGATACCGCATTATAGATCAGGTACCATTTTCCATCAGAGGGGGGGACAGAGCCAGACGACTTCTACAATTAGAAATAAGATGGATCTTAACTTTGGATACCCTGAGTCCAAGAGGGCTCAATGAGTCCCTTGGCATGGGTAATTTCTTATAATGGTCCATCTTTAACAGCAGCTTAGTATAGTACAATTTGTTTCAAGTCCCATGACATAATACAACACATCACATTATGCCCATAATTGGTTGAGCTATCTATGATATGCCAAATTGTGGAATACACACCTTGAAGTTAAGCCATCACGTTCATTAATTACTATATTAGATAGGTAAAATAGTTATAGACCACGCTGTACCCAAATATGTAAGTTTACCGATACATTTGTTCTAAGTTAGGTTTACCGCCAGGTATAGAGGAAGTAGGTCTTATTACAAGTTATAAGTCAACTATATTGGCTCCATATTCTATTAACATCGGCTATTTTTTAATATTTGTATTGGTATAGTTCATTTGTACACTGGTAGGAGTTTTTTTTCACTTGATTTAGTAATAGCTTTATCCAGCATAGATACGTATGTTTTAATATAAGCTTTAGCACTTTACACTTTGTCAATATATCAAATAATGTACTTGATGTCCGTTATTTGTCCTTTGTGCACAGTTTTAACAATGTTATGTTTGTTTTGTTGATAGCGCTCTCCATAGCAATGCTTCCTCCCGCCCCTGCATGACGGCTCTGGGAGCTCGCGTCAGGTCAGGTGACCGGATCCTGGGACAGGAAGCGCTGAGTCCGGAAGTCGGCAGCGGCGTGGAGCGGGCGGCTGGACGCGCGCTTGGTAAGTCATTTATATTCTGTTTTTTTTGCACTGTGTCACTTTGTGAGTGTATCCTGAAGACGGGGGCCAGTACCCCCGAAATGTTGATTAAACTGCACTGATTTTTTCACCTCTTTAAACAAAGTCTCCAGAGTGCCGCCATTGTTCTTCCATTATATATATATATATATATATATATATATATAGTATAGAAATAGAGGAAAAATGGCGCCCCAGGGGTTTACAAATACCCTTATACAAAGACTATTGCTTAACAGGATTTGCAATCAATATATATACAGGTTTTTAAAACACATAACGGACTGTTCTTTTCATAAAAATGTATTAAAACAATTATACAAAAACATGAAGTATATCCATCATTATTACATGTACATTATGATGTAGTTTCTCCTACAGAAATCCATCAATGGGATATGGAGGAAAGAAGGCAACCTTTCTGTTGTATCCTTATTCTTCCTCATTAAATATTCGGAGATAACATCAACAAGAAATATAGTAAACCAACGCGTTTCGTCTAGGAACTAGACTTCATCAGGGGTGCGTCTAGAAATTATAGAACAACCATTCAATAAAATATATAAATACATGAAAATACATAAAAATACATAAGAAAATGTACAAACAATCCGAAAGAACAGTCCGAAAAAACAAAGATGTGCAAGACAAGGAAAAAACCGAAAACATGGAATGAGCAGTTGATAATCTCACATAATTAGAAGAGACTTTAAGATGTTATTCATAAATATGGTCCACCGAAAAAGATTTTATGTTAGACATACCTTAGATAATAATGTCTATCCAAGAGAGTGATAGGCCCAGATCATTGGCCGAATAGGTTCATACGTGGGCTTCCAAACATCAATGAGGCGTGAAATAAGGGCATAAATTCAGCCTAATTGGGAATATAACAAGTTCTTAAAGGGATCTATTATCTAGATTCAATTAAACCGTAGAGGTTGAATAATGTACCACATACCTCGTGAATCTGGTAACTCAGATTACGTAGAGCTCAAAAGGGAAGCATTCGTATGAAAAAAGAGGAATCAGCAACTTCATGCACACATGGAGGACCTAATGAGTTAATTATCATTCGTTAGTGTCTCACCTTATCATGGTGAAAGGTATACATAAAGGGAGGGCCTAGACTCAGATACCACTCATTTCAAGAATCACTGGTATATGAACGCCTTCACATCTGAAATGTGAGGACTAGTCAGACCATAAAGATATGTTCTAGGAGATTACTATTAATCTTTCCATATGTCATAAACCTTAACCTTAATTTAAAATAAAATAAAAATGGGCGTATATTACCTCTAGTCTATTTTTTTCTGTCTTTTTAGACTAGAATTATAAAATTAATTGCTTCTATATGAAGCACATATGCTGATGAATCTGCACCTTATCAATGAAGACTCTATTTTTTATTGTAATTAATCTATTAACATTAAGATTCCACAAGCACAAAATACATTAGTCATAACATACCTCAGAAGTCACAATACAGGTGAAAAATGCAGAAATGTATACAGAGTCCTTATGGTATCCTATGGATATGATACCTAGAGGTTTTAATTGTATAACAGCAGTTAGGACCTATGTTAACTAAGTCCCAATCTGAGAACACATGTGTATAATCACACTAATTAAAACCAATTGACCCAGGGATATAAGGAAACAGACAGCAAAAACTCTAAAGAATCCACTACTTAATTACCAACAGGTGGACAATGAAAGGAAGCTGTGCTAGGAGTATAAAATTGCACAGCCCAGCATGAAGGCTTAAAAATAAAAATATATATCAGCAATTTAGCAAAGTATGAATACATATTTGTGTAAAAAGAAATCCAGCATCAACTTAAGCTAAATAGAGCCTGGTGTAGAATGTCATAAAGACAAGTTTTCCTTACCTTCCAAATAGTGATCAGCAGTGAGCCAGTGATCATGCAATGAAGCATGGAGGCTAAGTGCATGTTTATATAGGAGGAACTTTGATGACCTCACTTCCTTCAGTGATACTAATTAGTGTTTAAATGACTGTGAATAACTAGTATTATGAAGTAAAAAAGGGATCTTTATAAATCCCCAATAACAATGTTAGTATATAAATATTTTACAACTAGTGAAAATTACCATAAACCTAAAGTTAAGCCACATATAGTTTGATTAATTGGCTTTCCCATAATGCCCTGTTGTGGCTAGTGTCTATGTGAATTAAATGTGGTTCTGATTGACAGCTAACGGTAGCCTATAGAGAAGTGAATGGGAGTGGAGGCGGGACATAAACTTTCCACACTTATTCTAATTGGTGTCCGTCAGGACAGGCCTCCCCAGCAAGGCGACTTCGGTTGCCCATAGCAGCTCCAAACGTGCTGCACTCAGTCGTGCCGACGCTGGAGCTGAAAGCCCCGTCATCCGGCGCCGTGGGTTGTTAGTCAGACCGGGAAGTCAGGGAGACTGACCGCGTCACGTGACTGTGTCACGTGAACGGAAGACGTTGGGACGGGACGGCTTGCGTTCCGTCTCCATGGTGACCCTTACGTCCTAATTTCTCAATAGGAGTTACATTCTGTGAGACACCCACAGATTGTATCAATCGGCAACAGTGATTTATAAGTACATCATACATCCATAAATGCGCTATTTAGATAGATTCATCAGGAACTATGAGTATTTAACTCATAAAATATAGTTGTACTGTTAGTCTTATTAGATCTCACTATATACAGAAGGAACTTTGTGGAATAGCAGTAATATGAATTCTCTACAAGTGACAATAAGTGGTAAATTAGCAAAATATCTAAGGAATCAATTGAAATATTGATATTTGTTAGTCTTAAAATTACATAATAGACAAACTCAAAGTTTGAAGGACAGTATTACCTTCAGAAACAGGGGACCGCGATGGGGACCAAGTTTGCCCCATCGTATGCTAACATCTATATGGACCAGTGGGAACAGGAGTACATATATACCAAGGAGAAGTTTAAACATTCTAACATTAAGTTCTATAAAAGATACATCGACGATTTGATCCTAATTTGGGACGGTCAACTAGAGACACTCGTCAGTTTTATCTCCTGTATCCAAGATAACCCCTATAATCTGAGGTTCACATACAAGCAACATCCGTCAACGATAGATTATCTTGATATCCTCCTTAACATTGATGCAGATGGATTACTGAATACAAAAAGCCATTTTAAAGAAACCGATGCCAACAGTTTCATACCACGTAACAGTTGCCATCTCACTAGATGGAAGACAACAGTACCTTTTTCACAGTTTACTAGAATGCGAAAAAATTGTAACAACATGGTCAGCTACTGGGAACAATCCTCTGCATTAGTAGAACAGTTCGCTGATAGGGGATATGAAGATTCCGAGCTACGTAGGGATCAAATTCGGGCATCCGAGTTAGAAAGAGACAGATTTTTCACAACCGAAAGAAAAACTAAGGACCATCTAAAGAATGAGAGACCCTTCATCACACAATACAATCAAGAAAATGGGAAAATCAGACACATTTTGAATAAACACTGGCATCTGCTACGTAAGGATCCTATACTTGGACCACATCTATCAGAAAGACCTAATATGGTATTCAGGAAGTCTAATAACCTTAAGAATATTCTGGCACCTAGTAAACTACACCCCTGCCAACCAATCAGTGATAATACTGCTAAACACCCTTTAATATCACGAACAGGGCTATTTCCCTGCAATAGATGTATATGCTGTCGACATATTGATAAGAAAGCCTTTTGCTGGAAAGACGAAAGAATGAGAACTCATAAGTTGAAGTCAATTGTTACTTGTAACACGAATTATGTCATTTACAAAATCTGCTGTACCTGTAAGCTTTCGTATATCGGTAAGACTAAGAGAAGTCTAAAAATAAGAATTCAAGAACACCTGCGGAATATCAAAAATAAAGTCCAGAACCACAGCCTCCCCAGACATTTCCAAGAATACCACAACTCATTCATGAGTTGACGTTTACAGTCCTAGATCATATTCAGGAAAGTAAAAGGGGTGGGGATAGAGATATACGCTTGGCCCAAAGAGAATCATATTGGATTTACACATTGAATACGCTTATTCCGCATGAGAATATAGACATGACCTGCTTTTTATAGAAAGTGAAATCCATATTCTTCTTTTTTCTCTTTCCTCCCTGAGATTTCTTTAGACCTGTCCTTATTCAGCTTGTTAATAGCCAATATGTGTCTAGTTTACCACTCTGAGCCTTGGTTAGGGATCTGTAGAACTAGTAATATATCGACCAGTGGGAGGTCCTTATGATTACCATCACATTAATTATTCATTTACAATTGTTAGGTGTTAATGTGTCAAATGGTGTGTATACAAAAAAAATAAAAAAAAATTTGTAAAAATAGAGCCTTGTCTATTATGTCATTTTAAGACTAACAAATATCAATATTTCAATTAATTCCTTAGATATTTTGCTAATTTACCACTTATTGTCACGTGTAGAGAATTCATATTACTGCTATTCCACAAAGTTCCTTCTGTATATAGTGAGATCTAATAAGAATAACAGTACAACTATATTTTATGAGTTAAATACTCATAGTTCCTGATGAATCTATCTAAACAGCGCATTTATGGATGTATGATGTACTTATAAATCACTGTTGCCGATTGATACAATCTGTGGGTGTCTCACAGAATGTAACTCCTATTGAGGAACTGAGGACGTAAGGGTCACCATGGAGACGGAACGCAAGCCGTCCCGTCCCAACGTCTTCCGTTCACGTGACACAGTCACGTGACGCGGTCAGTCTCCCTGACTTCCCAGTCTGACTAACAACCCGTGGCGCCGGATGACGGGGCTTTCAGCTCCAGCGTCGGCGCGACTGAGTGCAGCGCGTTTGGAGCTGCTATGGGCAACCGAATTCGCCTTGCTGGGGAGGACTGTCCTGACGGACACCAATTAGAATAAGTGTGGAAAGTTTATGTCCCGCCTTTACTCCCATTCACTTCTCTATAGGCTCCGTTAGCTGTCAATCAGAACCACATTTAATTCACATAGACACCAGCCACAACAGGGCATTATGGGAAAGCCAATTAATCAAACTATATGTGGCTTAACTTTAGGTTTATGGTAATTTTCACTAGTTGTAAAATATTTATATACTAACATTGTTATTGGGGATTTATAAAGATCCCTTTTTTACTTCATAATACTAGTTATTCACATTCATTTAAACACTAATTAGTATCACTGAAGGAAGTGAGGTCATCAAAGTTCCTCCTATATAAACATGCACTTAGCCTCTATGCTTCATTGCATGATCACTGGCTCACTGCTGATCACTATTTGGAAGGTAAGGAAAACTTGTCTTTATGACATTCTACACCAGGCTCTATTTAGCTTAAGTTGATGCTGGATTTCTTTTTACACAAATATGTATTCATACTTTGCTAAATTGCTGATATATATTTTTATTTTTAAGCCTTCATGCTGGGCTGTGCAATTTTATACTCCTAGCACAGCCTCCTTTCATTGTCCACCTGTTGGTAATTAAGTAGTGGATTCTTTAGAGTTTTTGCTGTCTGTTTCCTTATATCCCTGGGTCAATTGGTTTTAATTAGTGTGATTATACACATGTGTTCTCAGATTGGGACTTAGTTAACATAGGTCCTAACTGCTGTTATACAATTAAATCCTCTAGGTATCATATCCATAGGATACCATAAGGACTCTGTATACATTTCTGCATTTTTCACCTGTATTGTGACTTCTGAGGTATGTTATGATTAATGTATTTTGTGCTTGTGGAATCTAAATGTTAATAGACTAAGTACAATAGAAAATAGAGTCTTCATTGATAAGGTGCAGATTCATCAGCATATGTGCTTCATATAGAAGTAATTAATTTCATACTTCTAGTCTAAAAAGACAGAAAAATTAGACTAGAGGTAATATACGCCCATTTTTATTTTATTTTAAATTAAGGTTAAGGTTTATGACATATGGAAAGATTAATAGTAATCTCCTAGAACATATCTTTATGGTCTGACTAGTCCTCACATTTCAGATGTGAAGGCGTTCATATACCAGTGATTCTTGAAATGAGTGGTATCTGAGTCTAGGCCCTCCCTTTATGTATACCTTTCACCATGATAAGGTGAGACACTAACGAATGATAATTAACTCATTAGGTCCTCCATGTGTGCATGAAGTTGCTGATTCCTCTTTTTTCATACGAATGCTTCCCTTTTGAGCTCTTCGTAATCTGAGTTACCAGATTCACGAGGTATGTGGTACATTATTCAACCTCTACGGTTTAATTGAATCTAGATAATAGATCCCTTTAAGAACTTGTTATATTCCCAATTAGGCTGAATTTATGCCCTTATTTCACGCCTCATTGATGTTTGGAAGCCCACGTATGAACCTATTCGGCCAATGATCTAGGCCTATCACTCTCTTGGATAGACATTATTATCTAAGGTATGTCTAACATAAAATCTTTTTCGGTGGACCATATTTATGAATAACATCTTAAAGTCTCTTCTAATTATGTGAGATTATCAACTGCTCATTCCATGTTTTCAGTTTTTTCCTTGTCTTGCCCATCTTTGTTTTTTCGGACTGTTCTTTCGGATTGTTTGTACATTTTCTTATGTATTTTTATGTATTTTCATGTATTTATATATTTTATTGAATGGTTGTTCTATAATTTCTAGACGCACCCCTGATGAAGTCTAGTTCCTAGACGAAACGCATTGGGCTAGGGCTGTAACACACACTCCGGTTTTTCCCGGATGGCAAAAAGCCGTAGAAACTTTGTCCGGCTTTTTGTCATCCCGGAGAAACCGGCAGAGTCTGTCACACAGGACGGCTTTGAGCCGTGTGTGATGCTGTGCGCATGCGCAGCATTAGACACGGCTTGGGGAAAAACCGTTGTGTGTGAAAGCTCCCCTTCACACACACGGTTTACTGGCTGCAAAGACGGCCAGGCGCCCGCCCGGCAGCCGGACCTTCCAGTGGTGAGACCCGGATGCAACCCGGCAGCCGGGCCGGGACCGTGCCATGTGTAAGGACACATTGCGCTGCATGTGTCTTTACATCACGGCAGCGGTTTAAAGTCGGCCGGGTGTTTGCCGGGCGGCGCCAGCCGCCTCGTGTGTTTCGGCCCTTACTGTATTTCTTGTTGATGTTATCTCCGAATATTTAATGTTGAAGAATAAGGATACAACAGAAAGGTTGCCTTCTTTCCTCCATATCCCATTGATGGATTTCTGTAGGAGAAACTACATCATAATGTACATGTAATAATGATGGATATACTTCATGTTTTTGTATAATTGTTTTAATACATTTTTATGAAAAGAACAGTCCGTTATGTGTTTTAAAAACCTGTATAAATATTGATTGCAAATCCTGCAATAGTCTTTGTATAAGGGTATTTGTAAACCCCTGGGGCGCCATTTTTCCTCTATTTCTATACTCTATTTTCTTTGCTCAGTTCCTCCTAACAAGGAACTCAGAGGAACCAGGCAGCCCATCCTAGAGATAGCTATACCTAATCGCCTATTTTGAAACCAATTAGCGCAGGAGGAGAGTGTTTGTGGAGTATATATATATATATATATATATATTGTGTGTATAATAAATACATATCTATTTTGTATTCGTGTCTCACACACACACACACACACACACACACACACACACACACACACACACGTGTACATTACTAACGCACAAAACACACCACTAACATACTGTACACACATACTGTACCCGGGGCCAGGCTGAGAGGAGAAAAAGCCAGGTCCTCTGAACAGTCTGCCAGTGATTTTTAACCTTTTTAAACTTGTACGTTTTTTTTTTAAATCAGATATATCAACAGAAATAAAACAAATACATTTACCCCAGCAGTAATGAAACATAGTAATAGTAATTCCACACACTGTCCCCCACAGTAAATACACCACACACTGTCCCCTAAAGTAATTCCACACATTGTACCCCCCTCCCCCCACAGTAATTCCACACACTGTGCCCACATAGTAATTCAACACATCGTAATCCACCCCATAGTAATGCCACACACTGTGTCCACATAGGGGGTCATTCTGAGTTGATCACTCGCTAGCTACTTATAGCAGCCGTGCAAACGCATAGTCGCCGTCCACGGGTGAGTTATTTTCGCTTTGCAAGAGTGCGAACGCCTGTGCAGCCGAGCGGTTACAAACACATTTTGTGCAGAACAAGACCAGCCCTGTAGTTACTTATTCTGTGCGATGATTGTTGCGACGAGGGTCCCGGAATTGACGTCAGATACCCGCCCTGCAAACGCCTGGCCACACCTGCGTTTTTCTAAACACTCCCAGAAAATGGTCAGTTGGTACCCATAAACTCCCACTTCCTGTCAATCTCCTTGCGATTGGCTGTGCGAATGGAATCGCCGCTAGAACCTGTGCAAAACCACGATGCACTTTGTACTCGTACGCTGCGCATTACAGCACATACGCATGCACAGTTTTGCCGTTTTTTTAAATGATCGCTGCACAGCGAACAACGGGAGCTAGCGATCAACTCGGAATGACCCCCATAGTAATGCCACACATTGTACCCCTCTCCCCCTACAGTAGTTCCACACACTGTGTCCACATCGTTTTTCCACACATTGTAAACACACACAATAATTCCAAAACTGGCCCCCCACTTCAATAAAAATAAAAATAAAAAAAAAACACTGGCTCCAACCTCAGTTTCCAGCTCAGTATCAGAGCAGTGAGGAGCAGCACAGAGACAGAGCATTCCCTTCCAGCATCTTAGCAGAGCCCGGCTCCAACCCCAACGAAGCAGGATTGGCTGGGCGGGCGAGCTTGCAGGCGATGTAGCGTGCATGACCTGTGAGGCACACCCACATAACCAAACAGCAGGTCACAGCCAGCCTCTGCGGTGCCCGAGCCCAATGGCAATGACTGCGGCAGCTGGCGTCTCTCTAGTAGGCGGGCGTGCGGTGGCTCATCTGACAGCATTGCTCTATGCAGAGCTCCCTGCAGCAGCTGTGATTGCGATCACGTACGCGATCGCGGTCGCGGTTTGTAGTGAGATGGAGGCACAGCTGTCTCCGTCTCTTAAAAGAATTTGGTAGATCAGGGGGGGGGGGTTTCTCGGTGCTCGGAAACCCCCCCTGCGTGCGCCACTGCTAGTGGTAAATCTGCTACTACATGGTAGCCAGTTCGCTAACTTAATTGTCCGTCCTCGTATAATGGAGTCACAATAAAGTCACTCATATATAGTCAATACAGTCACTGAGGGGTGCAGTGATGGGTAGTATAAGGGATGGGGTACCTGCTAATAGGGATTGGGTAATGTGCTACTGTACAACCCTTCTTCTCTCACTAATTGATCTTCTTAATCTTCACAGAGAGGGTAAGTTGAATTATGTGAGTTAGTCATTACACTAAAACAAACACTTTTGTTTGAAATTGTTTAATATCAGCGTTCAAAGAAAATCTTAAACAGACGTTCATTAAACAGTAAATCATTGGCAAATTACGGTAAGTAAACTAGTATTATCTCATAAAAGTAGTTATTCGTTCACTCGAGCCACAAAAATAACTTTTACTTCACAGCAACCGACGATCTCTGCTGGTCCCACTTCCTTGGAAGGAAAATAATTAAATTGCCATCAACAGTATTACAGGTTGAGTATCCCTTATCCAAAATGCTTGGGACAAGAGGTATTTTGGATATGGGATTTTTCCGTATTTTGGAATAATTGCATACCATAATGAGATATCATGGTGATGGGACCCAAGTCTAAGCACAGAATGCATTTATGTTACATATACACCATATACACACAGCCTGAAGGTCATTTAATACAATATTTTTAATAACTTTGTGTATTAAACAAAGTTTGTGTACATTGAGCCATCAAAAAACAAAGGTTTCACTATCTCACTCTCACTCAAAAAAGTCCGTATTTCGGAATATTCCGTATTTCGGAATATATGGATATGGGATACTCAACCTGTATTACTTCTTTTACATAGCAATAAAACTCCTGCAAATCCTATGCATCAGCTATAAAGAATCAATATTTAATAAAACAATTATACTCCCAACAATCTTAATGCAAGCGCTCTTTCCCTTCAGTGACTATCTATCCTACACAGCGTCCTATGGCCATGTCGTTAGTGCACATGAAGTCTTTGATAATCAAGATCTTACAGCTGTTTTATTGCGCAATATCTTTACATCCAATAGAATGATATTAAAATAAGGGATTTGTGATCCTTGACAGAAGTGATGGAAGTAGATTCTGTAACATCCAATATTAACAAAAACTGGTTATAGTTTCTGATATAACGCCTAAAAATAAGGAGATATGCTGCCTTAGTCTGCATATAGTTATCTCCAATTGTCTGTAATTCCTTTACTAGAATGTAGTATGCTGGTATTTTCTTGGGTGGGTTCTCATACTAATATAAATACATTTATTTACTTTAGTTTGCTACAACTTATGGAGAAAGTTTCTGGACATCCCAAATCTGAGGATCATTCGGAAGAGTAAGCGGCTGGTTAACTGCGTCTTTACTGCTGCTGCCGTAAGTATATTCTTATATATTAACAGTATATTTTATTTGCTGACTAACTGTTGTTTTCTCCTCATAAACTCAATATTGTCTCTCTGAATCTTGATAAACTACTCTTCCAAAGTTATTTTAGTCTGAATGTATAGGAGAGGATGCGATGTTATATTGAATTACTTCCAGTATAGCGCTATGGTACTAGAAACTCTTAGTGAGATGCGGAGATATTTTCCCGTCAGCGTGAGGCTGCAGTGGCATAGTCTCTTATGGAGCCTAGACTAATATTCCCTTCCATGAGAGGCCCTTCTCTGTGTCAGTCTCTAGGCCGCCCGCCTCTCACCTTATATGGGATGTCTGGAGCCGCCCTCCGCCCTGCCTTATTTGGTCACTCACTGCTTAATCGGATTAGTGGGCCGACTCAGGGGTGTCATCAAGGGGCGATCTCACCAGTTAGCTCCGCGGACCTCCTCCTCCGTCACCGCCGTCACGTCTATAGACCGCCTCCTCTCTTATCTGGACGGAGCCGCAGGCAGTCGAAATTGCGCTGTCCGAATCGGGGACCACAACAGGTAATGCCCGGTAACAGTTGCGGTGACCCTCCGGTATTACAGGCGGCAGCGCTCTTTGAAACACCCGGCACACTGCTCCAGCCTCGCTGCGCACTACTCTTTCTTCTCTCCTCACCTCAGAGTCCCTCAATGGTCCTCCCATACTTCCTTTTATCTCCTCCGTCTCAGGTTCCCGGATCAGTCCCGCTCTCACTCAATACACGCGCCGGCTTCTCTTCTTCCAGTCGCGCTCCGAGCACTCCCACCACCTTGCCAGTGGGCAAGTCCTGGGGCCACGAGCACATCCAACTCCTGGGCTACCAATTGTCCTGCCCAAAGTATTTACCCTCTGTGGGGGTGTTATACACGTTATATAAGTTTCTGCCCTCTATGAGGGTACCATGAATTATGAATTCTCAATAACAGTTATCACCAAGTGGCATTTTTACAGTAAAACCCATGAACTTAACTTAAAGTGCTTATATAATTTTATTTGAACATAACATACCTATATACGTGACTACATATTAGACTACTTCACTAATCGCCAGGGTACTACACTACGGGCCTAGGGGGGTAATTCCGAGTTGATCGTAGCTGTGCTAAATTTAGCACAGCTACGATCATTCACACTGACATGCGGGGGACGCCCAGCACAGGGCTAGTCCGTCCCGCATGTCAGTGCCGGCTCCCCCCAACAGAAGTGCAAAGGCATCTTACAGCAGCGATGCCTTTGCACTTCAAGAGTAGCTCCCTACCAGCGCAGCTTTAGCGTGCTGGCCGGGAGCTACTCGTCACTCCCCGGCCCGCAGCGGCTGCGTTTGACATCACGCAGCCGCCCCGGCCCGCGCTCCCCCCAACGGTCCGGCCACGCCTGCGTTGGCCAAACCACGCCCCCTAAATGGCGGCTTAATGCCGCCGTCCAGCCCCCTCCCGCCCAGCGACCGCCTCTGCCTCAGAGGCGATCGCTAGGCAACAACGGCTGGCATGCGCCAGCACACTGCGGCGCATGCGCAGTTCCGACCCGATCGCTGCGCTGCGAGAAACTGCAGCGAGCGATCGGGACGGAATTGGTCCCCTAGTTCAGACCTGATTGTAGATGTGCTAAATTTAGCACATCTACGATCAGTCACACAGACATGCAGGGGAACGGCCAGTACCAGGCTAGTCCGCCCCGCATGGCAGGCCCAACCCCCCCGCACAAGTACACAAGCATCGCACAGCGGCAATGCTATTGTACTTGCAGAGTAGTTCCCTGCCAGCGCAGCTCCTGCGCGCTGGCAGAAGCTACTCGTCGCTGTGAGGGTCGCAGCGGCTGTGCGTGATGTCACGCAGCCGCCGCAGCCTGCCCCCCCAATGGTCCGGGTACGCCTGTGTTGCCCGGACCACGTCCCCTAAATGGCGGCCAGATGCCACCGCCCCGCCCCCTCCTGCCCAGTGACCACCTCTGCCTGTCAATCAGTCAGAGGCGATCGCAGGGCTGAGACAGCTCAGCTGGCGCATGTGCAATTCAGACCTGATCGTCGGCTGGTGCATGGCCGGCGAAAATGCACAGCACCGATCAGGTCTGAATTAGGCCCTACAATCAGTATATCAGCACTGATATATAATGCAGGCACCCATACCATATAATACTTATTATTACACCCAATTATATAGTGTTGACTGCATTATAGTGCCTCTCCCCCCTCCCCCCTTACTTATTGTAGCAGCCTAGTAGGTCCTCTATCCCGTATAATGGGGGTCATTCTGACTCGTTCGCACGCAGCGGTTTTTCGCTGTGGTGCGAACGGGTGCGGAATGCGCATGAGCGGCGGGCACAGTGCGAGTGCGCGACGTTGCCCGGCAACAGGGGTCGCCGGGTTACGTCGTGGCTACCGACGGAAGCGGTCACAGCGGCGACCGCTAAGAAGATTGACAGGAAGGAGGCGTGGATGGGCTGATCCGGACCGTTGCAGAGCGTTTTCGGGGAGTGGTAAGTAAAACGCAGGCATGTCCAGGACAACGGAGGGCGGAAGTGTGACTGTTATATCCTGATGTACATCTCTATCTCAATGAATCATGCAGTATGAAGATTATATATTTTATTTCTTATTGGTAAGTAGTACTTGCATGGTTACAAGATAGACATCAACTCCACATGCTGCTCTCCTTCTCCTTACTCTCCTTCTACTTCCTACTTCCTTCTACTTCCTGATCACATGTTCAACTGTGCAGCCAGATTCTTAAAGGTACACTACCTCATCTAGCTAATGCACATAAACTATCTTCATAGATACTACATCTCCCCCTTCCTTTCATATATGTAAATGAATATATTTCTTTAAAACACATAAAATTGATTTTACGTTCAACCAATTAAACATACAACAATATGCTGACTGAATTTGAGCATGAACATTAACCCACAATATACAATACACTTAAACTGGAAAATATTTTTGAACAACAAATTATGAGCTTTAAGATGAAAGTCATATCTGCTCAATAAGCCTTGTAGGAGGTTTAATGACTCTGCCTGCTTTCGTCCGAGTATATGATCTTTCAGTCAAAGGAACAGACACAATAGAATCACTTGGTGCTGAGGATGTTATAGGTGGTATGTTGACATCTTCTTGACTTGGTGCATCAGAAGATAAGGATGGGAATATCTTCTTGAAATGGGACACATTACTTGTCACAGTGTGATGGTCATTTCCTGCAACAACCATTGTTCCTTTCCTTTTCACTACAGTCAGTGGACTTGGGTGAAAAGCAGTCATGTCCTTACGTACTACTTTTTGTTTAACCAGAACACGATCTCCTTCTTGTAAGTCCGAAACAATAGCTCTCCTTTTCCGGTCTGCATATTGTTTAGACTTTTGTTTATTGGCAGAGTCCTTCTGTCTAACCCGATGATCTCTAGATGAAGGAGTCAAATGGATTTCTGGAAGAGTGGATCTGATTACTTTTCTTTGAAACATTAATGTCTGAGGAGGGACATTTGTTGTGGAATGAGGCACTGAGCGATATTGTCTGAGAAATTGATTTAGAGATTGTTGAATTGGAATTCGGGATACTTTACAAATCTTTCTTTGCTTTCCCAGATTACGCATGAAACGTTCAACAAGACCATTAGCCTGTGGCCACAGGGGAGTGATTTTTTGATGTCGAATTCCAAAATGTTTCATGAATTTGCTGAAATCATCACCTTGAAATGGCGGACCATTATCAGTCTTTATTGTTCCTGGAATTCCATAAGTAGTAAATATTCTATCCAACGCTGGTAAGACAGATGTGGCAGACGTTGAAGATATTATTTCAAGAACAGGATATCTTGAATATTCATCCACAGCCACTAGTACATATTTACCATTGTATAATAGTCCATAGAAATCAACATCGACATTTTCCCAGACATTGTCAGGTAGATTAGTCATCCGCAATGGTTCACTGCTAGTTTGCGTAGAAAGAAGGGTGCATGTCATACAGTTACGGATTTCCGATTCAACAAGTTGCTCCATGGAGGGAAACAATACCTTTTCACGTAAAAGTTGTTTGGTCTTTACGATTCCTAAATGACTGGCATGGGCAATATCAATTACCCTTTTTCTCAAAACAGCTGGAGTAACAATTTTGTCACCTCTGAGAATTATTGAATCATCATGTACAGTAAGTTCTTGACAATGTTTATGAAGTGTTCGGAATTCTTGTTCCTCATCAGTTGAAAATAAAAACTGTGCCAGTCGCCAATCATTGGAAATAATGCAGTGTTTTACTGCTGACAAAACTTTATCTGAGGAAGAAGCCTCTTTGATGTTGGCACTAGTAAGTGAATCAGGAATTGAATTGTTAATAATAAAGTTCACATATTCCTCCACTGAAGTAGACTGCGATATGTCAGAAGGCAGAGGATGTCTGGACATGTAATATGAGGGATTGTCAGCACTAGCTCTATGAATGATGGAGAAATTGTAAGCCTGCAAATGTAAGCCCCATCGCTGTATCCTAGCTGGTTGTTTGGATTTTAGATTTCCAAAAAGTGTCACTAGGGCTTGATGATCAGTCTGGATGGTAAAGTCAATGCCGTATAGATAGAGATGAAAGCGTTCACAACCCCAGACTACTGCAAGAGCTTCCCTTTCTGGTTGAGAGTAGTTTTCCACCTCTGTCAAACTGCGACTTGCACATGCTACAATATGATGATCCCCATGTGTATTCACCTGAGTCAAGATAGCTCCGAGCCACAGGACTGGCATCCACAATAAGTTCTGTTTTCCAGTCAGTGTTGTAATATGACATTGGGACACTATCCTGCAGACATCGTTTTATGTCATCAAATGCTTGTGATTGAGAGGAAGTCCATATGAATTTTGCATTTTTCTTTGTGAGTTCCCTAAGTGGGGCAGTCAGAGTAGCTTAATTTGGAATGAATTGGGAGCAATAGTTAGTCATCCCAAGAAACGACTTGACCTCACCAGCATTAGCAGGTTTGGACATATTTGTGATAGCCTGGACTTTTTGTGGATCAGGACCAACTCCATTGTGAGAAAAGATATGCCCAAAATTTTTTAGCTCCTGTTGAAGAAAGACGCATTTATCTTTAGTCAGTGTTAAGTTTTTGGCTTGAAGACACTGCAACACTTGACGCAGAGTCGATGTATGATATCATCCATAGTAGGAGTAATATGGCGCTCTCTTTTAATGTCAACATTAGGACAACGCATATCAACACATATTCTCACTGCATTTGGTTGACCTGGTTTGGGCACTACCACAATAGGGGATCCCCATGGTGTCGGACCAGATACCTTTTCAATTATATCTAAGTCTTCAATTTCTTCTTCCACTTGCTTCCTTATATTGATAGGAATACGCTGATGTACTTGAGCAATTGGGATAACTGAGTGATCAATGTGAAGATGAACTTGATAGTCTTTAAGTTTTCCAATGCCATGAAAAAGATGATCATACTCCCGTAGTAAAACATCCACATCACTTCGTAGTGGTTTTGGGTCATGTAGGACAGGAGTGAGATTGGGAGGGTCATGTAAGACATGAGCGGAATCATGAGTGTGTGCCACAATTTGTATAAGACCCAACTCTGATGCAGTATCCAATCCCAAAAGATTACCTCTTGCATACTTAGTGACATAAAATACAGCTTTTGTCATTTTGTCATTTTTGCGTGCAATTATGTCAAAAGAACCCTTTAGTGGAAGAGGTCGTTTATTACCATAGGTGAATATTTTCACAGATGTTGGATTCAAAATTACTCTGCCATGCAGCTTCTTGAAACTAGTAGCATCCATTATATTTACAGAAGCACCGGAATCTATGAGAAAGTCGACAGAAGTGTGTTCTAGTGTGATGGCAGTTTTTGGACTGAACTTGTTTTTTCCAACTTGATGAATCATGTAGATAAATCCTTCTGACTTATCATCACTGTCAGATGATTCTGCAGGCAGATCCACTGTAGAATGTTGATCCACACAACGCACTGTCTTTCGCCTGGATTTAAACTGCCGTGAAGATTGTCTAGGACGGTGTAGACTTGATTTCCTTAGATTTACAAACAGAGGAAAAGTGATTCATTTTGCCACATGTAGTGCAAATTTTACCTGTGGCAGGACAGTCTCCTGAATGTGGATAGGAGCGTCCACACCTGTAACATGATCTAGATTTCCCTGTCTCCGGAATGGTACTTGTGTCAGTGTGTAATTTATTGCACACTTGCAGCTGGGTCATGCCCCTCTCCATGTCTTTAGCATGTGTCTCTGAAAGTTCTAAACTTCTAGCATATTGCTGCAGCTCAGTCAGCGTCATTTCAGATTTAAGAGCATGTCTGCGCAACTTTCCACATGTTCCAAATAGAGATGAGCGGGTTCGGTTTCTTTGAATCCGAACCCGCACGAACTTCACTTTTTTTTCCACGGGTCCGAGCGACTCGGATCTTCCCGCCTTGCTCGGTTAACCCGAGCGCGCCCGAACGTCATCATGACGCTGTCGGATTCTCGCGAGGCTCGGATTCTATCGCGAGACTCGGATTCTATATAAGGAGCCGCGCGTCGCCGCCATTTTCACTCGTGCATTGAGATTGATAGGGAGAGGACGTGTCTGGCGTCCTCTCCATTAGAATAGAGATAGATAGATTAGATAGAGAGAGATTGTGCAGAGTCGCAGACAGAGTTAGTTTACCACAGTCAGTGACCAGTGCAGTTGCTAGTTAACTTTTATTTAATATAATATATCCGTTCACTTCTCTCTGCTATATCCGTTCTCTGCCTGAAAAAAAAAACGATACACAGCACAGTCAGTCACACAGTGTGACTCAGTCTGTGTGCACTCAGCTCAGCCCAGTGTGCTGCACAGTCATCAATGTATAAATTAAAAGCTTATAATTAATTGTGGGGGAGACTGGGGAGCACTGCAGGTTGTTAGCAGGAGCCAGGAGTACAATTATATTAATTAACAGTGCACACTTTTGCTGCAGGAGTGGTGACCAGTGCCTGACCACCAGTATAGTATTGTTGTATACTACTAATATCTCTTTAAATATCAACCAGTCTATATTAGCAGCAGACACAGTACAGTGCGGTAGTTCACGGCTGTGGCTACCTCTGTGTCGGCACACGGCAGGCAGTCCGTCCGACCAGAATTGTATTATTTATTATTATATACCTACCACCTAACCGTGGTTTTTTTTTCATTCTTTATACCGTCATAGTGTCATCCTAATTGTTACGAGTATACTACTATCTCTTTATCAACCAGTGTACAGTGCGGTAGTTCACGGCTGTGGCTACCTCTGTGTCGGCACACGGCAGGCAGTCCGTCCGACCAGAATTGTATTATTTATTATTATATACCTACCACCTAACCGTGGTTTTTTTTTCATTCTTTATACCGTCATAGTGTCATCCTAATTGTTACGAGTATACTACTATCTCTTTATCAACCAGTGTACAGTGCGGTAGTTCACGGCTGTGGCTACCTCTGTGTCGGCACACGGCAGGCAGTCCGTCCGACCAGAATTGTATTATTTATTATTATATACCTACCACCTAACCGTGGTTTTTTTTTCATTCTTTATACCGTCATAGTGTCATCCTAATTGTTACGAGTATACTACTATCTCTTTATCAACCAGTGTACAGTGCGGTAGTTCACGGCTGTGGCTACCTCTGTGTCGGCACACGGCAGGCAGTCCGTCCGACCAGAATTGTATTATTTATTATTATATACCTACCACCTAACCGTGGTTTTTTTTTCATTCTTTATACCGTCATAGTGTCATCCTAATTGTTACGAGTATACTACTATCTCTTTATCAACCAGTGTACAGTGCGGTAGTTCACGGCTGTGGCTACCTCTGTGTCGGCACACGGCAGGCAGTCCGTCCGACCAGAATTGTATTATTTATTATTATATACCTACCACCTAACCGTGGTTTTTTTTTCATTCTTTATACCGTCATAGTGTCATCCTAATTGTTACGAGTATACTACTATCTCTTTATCAACCAGTGTACAGTGCGGTAGTTCACGGCTGTGGCTACCTCTGTGTCGGCAGTCGGCAGGCAGTCCGTCCATCCATAATTGTATTATTATTATAATATATACCACCTAACCGTGGTTTTTTTTTCATTCTTTATACCGTCATAGTGTCATACTAGTTGTTACGAGTATACTACTATCTCTTTATCAACCAGTGTACAGTGCGGTAGTTCACGGCTGTGGCTACCTCTGTGTCGGCAGTCGGCAGGCAGTCCGTCCATCCATAATTGTATTATTATTATAATATATACCACCTAACCGTGGTTTTTTTTTCATTCTTTATACCGTCGTCATAGTGTCATACTAGTTGTTACGAGTATACTACTATCTCTTTATCAACCAGTGTACAGTGCGGTAGTTCACGGCTGTGGCTACCTCTGTGTCGGCAGTCGGCAGGCAGTCCGTCCATCCATAATTGTATTATTATTATAATATATACCACCTAACCGTGGTTTTTTTTTCATTCTTTATACCGTCGTCATAGTGTCATACTAGTTGTTACGAGTATACTACTATCTCTTTATCAACCAGTGTACAGTGCGGTAGTTCACGGCTGTGGCTACCTCTGTGTCGGCAGTCGGCAGGCAGTCCGTCCATCCATAATTGTATTATTATTATAATATATACCACCTAACCGTGGTTTTTTTTTCATTCTTTATACCGTCGTCATAGTGTCATACTAGTTGTTACGAGTATACTACTATCTCTTTATCAACCAGTGTACAGTGCGGTAGTTCACGGCTGTGGCTACCTCTGTGTCGGCAGTCGGCAGGCAGTCCGTCCATCCATAATTGTATTATTATTATAATATATACCACCTAACCGTGGTTTTTTTATACCACCTAACCGTGGCAGTCCGTCCATAATTGTATACTAGTATCCAATCCATCCATCTCCATTGTTTACCTGAGGTGCCTTTTAGTTCTGCCTATAAAATATGGAGAACAAAAAAGTTGAGGTTCCAAAATTAGGGAAAGATCAAGATCCACTTCCACCTCGTGCTGAAGCTGCTGCCACTAGTCATGGCCGAGACGATGAAATGCCAGCAACGTCGTCTGCCAAGGCCGATGCCCAATGTCATAGTACAGAGCATGTCAAATCCAAAACACCAAATATCAGAAAAAAAAGGACTCCAAAACCTAAAATAAAATTGTCGGAGGAGAAGCGTAAACTTGCCAATATGCCATTTACCACACGGAGTGGCAAGGAACGGCTGAGGCCCTGGCCTATGTTCATGGCTAGTGGTTCAGCTTCACATGAGGATGGAAGCACTCAGCCTCTCGCTAGAAAACTGAAAAGACTCAAGCTGGCAAAAGCACCGCAAAGAACTGTGCGTTCTTTGAAATCCCAAATCCACAAGGAGAGTCCAATTGTGTCGTTTGCGATGCCTGACCTTCCCAACACTGGACGTGAAGAGCATGCGCCTTCCACCATTTGCACGCCCCCTGCAAGTGCTGGAAGGAGCACCCGCAGTCCAGTTCCTGATAGTCAGATTGAAGATGTCAGTGTTGAAGTACACCAGGATGAGGAGGATATGGGTGTTGCTGGCGCTGGGGAGGAAATTGACCAGGAGGATTCTGATGGTGAGGTGGTTTGTTTAAGTCAGGCACCCGGGGAGACACCTGTTGTCCGTGGGAGGAATATGGCCGTTGACATGCCAGGTGAAAATACCAAAAAAATCAGCTCTTCGGTGTGGAGGTATTTCACCAGAAATGCGGACAACAGGTGTCAAGCCGTGTGTTCCCTTTGTCAAGCTGTAATAAGTAGGGGTAAGGACGTTAACCACCTCGGAACATCCTCCCTTATACGTCACCTGCAGCGCATTCATAATAAGTCAGTGACAAGTTCAAAAACTTTGGGTGACAGCGGAAGCAGTCCACTGACCAGTAAATCCCTTCCTCTTGTAACCAAGCTCACGCAAACCACCCCACCAACTCCCTCAGTGTCAATTTCCTCCTTCCCCAGGAATGCCAATAGTCCTGCAGGCCATGTCACTGGCAAGTCTGACGAGTCCTCTCCTGCCTGGGATTCCTCCGATGCATCCTTGCGTGTAACGCCTACTGCTGCTGGCGCTGCTGTTGTTGCCGCTGGGAGTCGATGGTCATCCCAGAGGGGAAGTCGTAAGCCCACTTGTACTACTTCCAGTAAGCAATTGACTGTTCAACAGTCCTTTGCGAGGAAGATGAAATATCACAGCAGTCATCCTACTGCAAAGCGGATAACTGAGTCCTTGACAACTATGTTGGTGTTAGACGTGCGTCCGGTATCCGCCGTTAGTTCACAGGGAACTAGACAATTTATTGAGGCAGTGTGCCCCCGTTACCAAATACCATCTAGGTTCCACTTCTCTAGGCAGGCGATACCGAGAATGTACACGGACGTCAGAAAAAGACTCACCAGTCTCCTAAAAAATGCAGTTGTACCCAATGTCCACTTAACCACGGACATGTGGACAAGTGGAGCAGGGCAGGGTCAGGACTATATGACTGTGACAGCCCACTGGGTAGATGTATGGACTCCCGCCGCAAGAACAGCAGCGGCGGCACCAGTAGCAGCATCTCGCAAACGCCAACTCTTTCCTAGGCAGGCTACGCTTTGTATCACCGCTTTCCAGAATACGCACACAGCTGAAAACCTCTTACGGCAACTGAGGAAGATCATCGCGGAATGGCTTACCCCAATTGGACTCTCCTGTGGATTTGTGGCATCGGACAACGCCAGCAATATTGTGTGTGCATTAAATATGGGCAAATTCCAGCACGTTCCATGTTTTGCACATACCTTGAATTTGGTGGTGCAGAATTTTTTTAAAAACGACAGGGGCGTGCAAGAGATGCTGTCGGTGGCCAGAAAAATTGCGGGACACTTTCGGCGTACAGGCACCACGTACAGAAGACTGGAGCACCACCAAAAACTACTGAACCTGCCCTGCCATCATCTGAAGCAAGAAGTGGTAACGAGGTGGAATTCAACCCTCTATATGCTTCAGAGGTTGGAGGAGCAGCAAAAGGCCATTCAAGCCTATACAATTGAGCACGATATAGGAGATGGAATGCACCTGTCTCAAGTGCAGTGGAGAATGATTTCAACGTTGTGCAAGGTTCTGATGCCCTTTGAACTTGCCACACGTGAAGTCAGTTCAGACACTGCCAGCCTGAGTCAGGTCATTCCCCTCATCAGGCTTTTGCAGAAGAAGCTGGAGGCATTGAAGAAGGAGCTAAAAGGGAGCGATTCCGCTAGGCATGTGGGACTTGTGGATGCAGCCCTTAATTCGCTTAACAAGGATTCACGGGTGGTCAATCTGTTGAAATCAGAGCACTACATTTTGGCCACCGTGCTCGATCCTAGATTTAAAGCCTACCTTGGATCTCTCTTTCCGGCAGACACAGGTCTGCTTGGGTTGAAAGACCTGCTGGTGACAAAATTGTCAAGTCAAGCGGAACGCGACCTGTCAACATCTCCTCCTTCACATTCTCCCGCAACTGGGGGTGCGAGGAAAAGGCTCAGAATTCCGAGCCCACCCGCTGGCGGTGATGCAGGGCAGTCTGGAGCGACTGCTGATGCTGACATCTGGTCCGGACTGAAGGACCTGACAACGATTACGGACATGTCGTCTACTGTCACTGCATATGATTCTCTCAACATTGATAGAATGGTGGAGGATTATATGAGTGACCGCATCCAAGTAGGCACGTCACACAGTCCGTACTTATACTGGCAGGAAAAAGAGGCAATTTGGAGGCCCTTGCACAAACTGGCTTTATTCTACCTAAGTTGCCCTCCCACAAGTGTGTACTCCGAAAGAGTGTTTAGTGCCGCCGCTCACCTTGTCAGCAATCGGCGTACGAGGTTACATCCAGAAAATGTGGAGAAGATGATGTTCATTAAAATGAATTATAATCAATTCCTCCGCGGAGACATTGACCAGCAGCAATTGCCTCCACAAAGTACACAGGGAGCTGAGATGGTGGATTCCAGTGGGGACGAATTGATAATCTGTGAGGAGGGGGATGTACACGGTGATATATCGGAGGGTGAAGATGAGGTGGACATCTTGCCTCTGTAGAGCCAGTTTGTGCAAGGAGAGATTAATTGCTTCTTTTTTGGGGGGGGTCCAAACCAACCCGTCATATCAGTCACAGTCGTGTGGCAGACCCTGTCACTGAAATGATGGGTTGGTTAAAGTGTGCATGTCCTGTTTTGTTTATACAACATAAGGGTGGGTGGGAGGGCCCAAGGATAATTCCATCTTGCACCTCTTTTTTCTTTTCTTTTTCTTTGCATCATGTGCTGATTGGGGAGGGTTTTTTGGAAGGGACATCCTGCGTGACACTGCAGTGCCACTCCTAGATGGGCCCGGTGTTTGTGTCGGCCACTAGGGTCGCTAATCTTACTCACACAGCTACCTCATTGCGCCTCTTTTTTTCTTTGCGTCATGTGCTGTTTGGGGAGGGTTTTTTGGAAGGGACATCCTGCGTGACACTGCAGTGCCACTCCTAGATGTGCCCGGTGTTTGTGTCGGCCACTAGGGTCGCTAATCTTACTCACACAGCTACCTCATTGCGCCTCTTTTTTTCTTTGCGTCATGTGCTGTTTGGGGAGGGTTTTTTGGAAGGGACATCCTGCGTGACACTGCAGTGCCACTCCTAGATGGGCCCGGTGTTTGTGTCGGCCACTAGGGTCGCTAATCTTACTCACACAATCAGCTACCTCATTGCGCCTCTTTTTTTCTTTGCGTCATGTGCTGTTTGGGGAGGGTTTTTTGGAAGGGCCATCCTGCGTGACACTGCAGTGCCACTCCTAGATGGGCCCGGTGTTTGTGTCGGCCACTAGGGTCGCTAATCTTACTCACACAGCTACCTCATTGCGCCTCTTTTTTTCTTTGCGTCATGTGCTGTTTGGGGAGGGTTTTTTGGAAGGGCCATCCTGCGTGACACTGCAGTGCCACTCCTAGATGGGCCCGGTGTTTGTGTCGGCCACTAGGGTCGCTAATCTTACTCACACAGCTACCTCATTGCGCCTCTTTTTTTCTTTGCGTCATGTGCTGTTTGGGGAGGGTTTTTTGGAAGGGACATCCTGCGTGACACTGCAGTGCCACTCCTAGATGGGCCCGGTGTTTGTGTCGGCCACTAGGGTCGCTTATCTTACTCACACAGCGACCTCGGTGCAAATTTTAGGACTAAAAATAATATTGTGAGGTGTGAGGTATTCAGAATAGACTGAAAATGAGTGTAAATTATGGTTTTTGAGGTTAATAATACTTTGGGATCAAAATGACCCCCAAATTCTATGATTTAAGCTGTTTTTTAGTGTTTTTGGAAAAAAACACCCGAATCCAAAACACACCCGAATCCGACAAAAATAATTCGGTGAGGTTTTGCCAAAACGCGTTCGAACCCAAAACACGGCCGCGGAACCGAACCCAAAACCAAAACACAAAACCCGAAAAATTTCAGGCGCTCATCTCTAGTTCCAAATGCGATTAGCTGCTGCTTAATTTCATCCTCTACATCATGGAACTGACAAGTTTTGGCAAGAATCTGTAATCTAGTAACGTATGCATCAACAGATTGATGGGCAGATTTATTAAGGCTGGTGAAGTGATAAAGTGGAAGGTGATAACGCAGCAGCCAATCAGCTCCTAGCGTCCATGTTACAGGCTGGGTTTGAAAAATGACAGTTAGGAGCTGATTGGCTGGTGCGTTATCACCTTCCACTTTATCACTTCATCAGGCTTAATAAATCTGCCCCTCAGTTTGCAGTTGCATAGCTGTCCTGAATAGGTATTTTGAATGTGACAGGCTGCATTTTGGAGCAAAATAAGCAGTCAGAGAGTCCCTGCATTTGTTATAATCCCTGGTGTCTACCTCTGGCAAAGTATCATACAGTTCATAAATCTTGGAGCCAGCACTGAGAAGAAGCATGCTTTTCTTTTTGTTATCAGAAGTAACCCCCATAGCTTCAATATAGTGATCAAACTGGGCAAGCCATTTTCTCCATAACTCTGCTGCATGAGGGGCATCAGTATGCAGAAACTGAGGGATTAATGCTAGCATATCAGCCATGGTGACTAAGAGGAATGTACAGTAGCTGAGTGGAAGTAGTTAAAAGTTTATCCTCGTCGCCAGTTGTTATATCCTGATGTACATCTCTATCTCAATGAATCATGCAGTATATGTGGGATTATGGTGGTGGTGGGATTATCTGCTAGGGGGCACCAGCCAAAATCTTGCCTAGGGCACCAAATTGGTTAGGGTCAGCTTTGATTGCAGGGATGAGTTTCATTTGTAGCCTCTGTCCCTGCATGTAATTTTTAGTACGGGAGGCAATCACGAGACCGCCTGTCGGGATCCCAACAGTCACAATGCCGCCACCGGAATCCCGACATGCGGCGAAATGCTGCCACCACTCCCAGAGGAAGACCCTAACAGGTCGAAACGCGTTGGAGCTACCCATCTATACTACATTGGACTGAGGACGAATATTCACTACAAAGAAGGACAGTACTGCTAATCCTTTCCGCAAACCATCCGGTCACGTGATCCGGAGTTCCGGAAGCAACCGGTTGCCAGGCGTCGGAAGAAGCCAGAGACAGCGGAGAGTGGAAGGCGGAGGGGAAGGGAGAAGGTAAGTCCCTGTAGGAGGAGGAGAGGCGCGGCCAGCCGCTCGGAGAGCTCCGGCCGGGTCCACTTCACCTCTGTGACAGGCGCACACCCCAGGTCAGCGGCCCCACAGAGCGGGCCTGATTCGGGCGCTCTACTGTGGGACGTGCTGCAGGAGGAATAGCGCCAGTCCAGGGTCCTTATTCTCCACTCTAACCAAAGCATACACTACCGCTGTCAACTGTTCATCACTTCACAAGAGAATCCTTCACTTCAGAGCACAGATTAGCGGGACGCCGCTGTCTATATAGACTTGTAAACCGTTTGGACTTTAGTACATATTATCATTAATATTTTTTTGTGGCATTTTTCTTTTTCTTTTTCTTTTTTTCGACTTTACAAAGATTACAGCATTTGTTCTTTCAATTGAACCTTGCACTTCAGAATTTAAGCTCAAACCAGGAGCGTGCCCCAATCACTGATTGACTTTTAAACCGAATTTATGCCTGTTGGGAAAGAAAGTATCTCAGCATCTTAGAATAAACAACCTTAAGTATATTACCTGCTTTTTCATTATTGATTTTAGTTTCACTTTATAACCGTATCATTCACCACTACAAATAGGGTTTCAGCGCTGGTTCCCTGTGGATTTATCCACATCTGTATACTTACCATTTAAGGGGGGGTGGGACACCCCTCATTACCAGCAGCACACCCCGCCTCAGATTAACACCTCAGTGCGCAGAGAACCCATTTCTGTTTAAGTTTTCCAATGCCATGAAAAAGATGATCATACTCCCGTAGTAAAACATCCACATCACTTCGTAGTGGTTTTGGGTCATGTAGGACAGGAGTGAGATTGGGAGGGTCATGTAAGACATGAGCGGAATCATGAGTGTGTGCCACAATTTGTATAAGACCCAACTCTGATGCAGTATCCAATCCCAAAAGATTACCTCTTGCATACTTAGTGACATAAAATACAGCTTTTGTCATTTTGTCATTTTTGCGTGCAATTATGTCAAAAGAACCCTTTAGTGGAAGAGGTCGTTTATTACCATAGGTGAATATTTTCACAGATGTTGGATTCAAAATTACTCTGCCATGCAGCTTCTTGAAACTAGTAGCATCCATTATATTTACAGAAGCACCGGAATCTATGAGAAAGTCGACAGAAGTGTGTTCTAGTGTGATGGCAGTTTTTGGACTGAACTTGTTTTTTCCAACTTGATGAATCATGTAGATAAATCCTTCTGACTTATCATCACTGTCAGATGATTCTGCAGGCAGATCCACTGTAGAATGTTGATCCACACAACGCACTGTCTTTCGCCTGGATTTAAACTGCCGTGAAGATTGTCTAGGACGGTGTAGACTTGATTTCCTTAGATTTACAAACAGAGGAAAAGTGATTCATTTTGCCACATGTAGTGCAAATTTTACCTGTGGCAGGACAGTCTCCTGAATGTGGATAGGAGCGTCCACACCTGTAACATGATCTAGATTTCCCTGTCTCCGGAATGGTACTTGTGTCAGTGTGTAATTTATTGCACACTTGCAGCTGGGTCATGCCCCTCTCCATGTCTTTAGCATGTGTCTCTGAAAGTTCTAAACTTCTAGCATATTGCTGCAGCTCAGTCAGCGTCATTTCAGATTTAAGAGCACGTCTGCGCAACTTTCCACATGTTCCAAATGCGATTAGCTGCTGCTTAATTTCATCCTCTACATCATGGAACTGACAAGTTTTGGCAAGAATCTGTAATCTAGTAACGTATGCATCAACAGATTGATGGGCAGATTTATTAAGGCTGGTGAAGTGATAAAGTGGAAGGTGATAACGCAGCAGCCAATCAGCTCCTAGCGTCCATGTTACAGGCTGGGTTTGAAAAATGACAGTTAGGAGCTGATTGGCTGGTGCGTTATCACCTTCCACTTTATCACTTCACATAATGCTAGCATATCAGCCATGGTGACTAAGAGGAATGTACAGTAGCTGAGTGGAAGTAGTTAAAAGTTTATCCTCGTCGCCAGTTGTTATATCCTGATGTACATCTCTATCTCAATGAATCATGCAGTATATGTGGGATTATGGTGGTGGTGGGATTATCTGCTAGGGGGCACAAGCCAAAATCTTGCCTAGGGCACCAAATTGGTTAGGGTCAGCTTTGATTGCAGGGATGAGTTTCATTTGTAGCCTCTGTCCCTGCATGTAATTTTTAGTACGGGAGGCAATCACGAGACCGCCTGTCGGGATCCCAACAGTCACAATGCCGCCACCGGAATCCCGACATGCGGCGAAATGCCGCCACCAGAATACCAGTGCCACAGGCGTTTCTCCCTCTATGGGTGTCCACGAGAGGCAACAGACACAGGCAGTTTAGAGAAATATTAGGGCTAGACATCTTGGGGTATATTTACTAAGATTCGTATTTGTAGGGATTTGGTGGGAGATTAAACACGAATGACATCGGTTGTGTGAATTTGCAACTTTTTTAATAAAGTGCATGTAATTTACTAAACTGCCGAGTTGTCTTCATTTGTATTTTCCGGTGTCGATGTGATTCGTATTGTCGGGCAGTGTTTTACGGGAGTGATTAGTAAAACACTGCCGTACTTAACACAATGAATCCCGGCGGGATCAGTGAGATCCGTGCAGGGCTTCATTGTATACATTATATGAAGTCTGGAAAGTGTTAAAAATCTTTTAAAAAATTGCGTGGGGTCCCCCCTCCTATGTATAACCAGCCTCGGGCTCTTTGAGCCGGTCCTGGTTGAAAAAATACAGGGAAAAAATGAATAGGGTCCCCCCATATTTCATCAACCAGCACCGAGCTCTGCGCCTGGTCCTGGTGCAAAAAATACGGGGGACAAAAAATTTAGGGGTCCCCCGTATTTTTAACACCAGCACCGGGCTCCACTAGTCAGAGAGATAATGCCACAGCCGGGGGACACTTTTATACTAGTCCCTGCGGCCGTGGCATTTCCCCCCCAACTAGACACCCCTGGCCGGGGTACCCTGGAGGAGTGGGGACACCTTAAATCAAGTGGTCCTCCCCCTTCAGACACCCAAGGGCCAGAGGTGACGCTTGAGGCTGTCCCCCCCCCCCCCCCCCATCTGTGGGCGGTGGATGGGAGGATGATAGCCATAGTGTAAAAATAAAGAATATTGGTTTTTGTAGAAGAACTACAAGTCACAGAAAGCCTCCCCCGCAAGCTGGTACTTGGAGTACCACAAGTATCAGCATGTGGGAGAATAACGGGCCCGCTGGTACCTGTAGTTCTACTACAAAAAAATAACCCAAATAAACCACAAGGCACACACCGTGATAGTACAACTTTAATTTACATACATGCACACTTACACACATACATACTTACCTACGTTGACACGGAGCCCCTCGGTCCTCTTCTCCAGTAGAATCCACGGGGTACCTGTAAATAAAAAATATACTTACAAACAATCCTGTGTAGATCGGTCCTCTTCTCTAAATTTGTAATCCAGGGACTTGTTAAAATAAAAAAACTAACAACCCGAGCCACGAGCTGAAAGGGGTCCCATGTTTGCACATGGAACCACTTTCCCTGACTGGCGGGACCCCCCGTGACTCCTGTCAGTGAAGGTCCCGTCAGCCAATCAGGGAGCGCCACGTCATGGCACTCTCCTGATTGGCTGTGCGCTCCTGACCTGTAAATCAGAGGAGCGCACTGGTTACAATGTAGCATAGCGGCGCTCCATTGTAACCAATGATGGGAACTTTGTGGTCTGCGGTTAACCGCAAAGTTAATTGGGGTCACCCACAAGAGTGACCCCACTTAACCTCGCCGTCTACCGCAGACCGCAAAGTTCCCACCATTGGATATGAAGTAGCACCGCTATGCTACATTGTATCCACAGTGCTCCGCCTGACTGACAGTGCAGGAGTGCACAGCCAATCAGGAGAGTGCCATGATGTGGCGCTCCCTGATTGGCTGAAGGGACCCTCTTTGACAGCAGTCACGGGGGGTCCCGACATTCGGGGAAAGGGGTTCCATGTGTAAATATGGGACCCCTTCCAGTGCGTGGACCGGGTATTTCTTTTTTTTATTTTAACAAGTACGTGGATTATAACTTTTAAGAAAAGTACCGCTCTACACTGGATTCTTTGTAAGTATAATTTTATTTACAGGTACCCATAGATTCTACTGGAGAAGAGGACCGAGTGCTTTGTGTCAACATAGGTAAGTATGTATGTATGTAAGTGTGCATGTATGTTCATTAAACTTTCTCTAACGTCCTTGAGGATGCTGGGACTCCGTAAGGACCATGGGGAATAGACGGGCTCCGCAGGAGATAGGGCACTTTAAGAAAGCTTTGGATTCTGGGTGTGCACTGGCTCCTCCCTCTATGCCCCTCCTCCAGACCTCAGTTTTTACACTGTGCCCAGAGCGAGATAGCGAGATGGGTGTACTGCAGGGAGCTCCCTGAGTTCTCTGCCTAGAAAGCATATTTGTTTGGATTTTTTCTACATTTTTACAGGGAGCACTGCTGGCAACAGGCTCCCTGCATCGAGGGACTGAGGAGAGAGGGGCAGACCTTCTTGTCTAAGATAGGCTCTGCTTCCTCAGCTACTGGACACCATTAGCTCCAGAGGGGGTGAACAAAGGTTCTTACTGGGCGTCCACCCCCAGAGCCGCGCCGCCGTTCTCCTCACAGAGCCAGAAGAAACAAAGTCAGAAGACGTCTCAGGCGGCAGAAGCCTTCAGAGCTTCACTGAGGTAACGCACAGCACCGCAGCTGTGCGTCATTGCTCCCGTACACCTCACATACTCCGGTCACTGTAAGGGTGCAGGGCGCAGGGGGGGCACCCTGGGCAGCAATATAACACCTCTATTATGGCAAAAAGTAAATATACATGTACAGGTGGGCACTGTACATATATATACAAGAGCCCCCGCCATATTTTAGTAAGTTTGAGCGGGACAGAAGCCCGCCACCGAGGGGGCGGTGCTTCTCCCTCAGCACTCACCAGCGCCATTTTCTCTCCACAGCACCGCTGAGAGGAAGCTCCCCGGACTCTCCCCTGCTTGACACACGGTGAAGAGGGTTTTAAAGTAGAGGGAGGGCACATATTTGTCGATTATACATTACAGCAGCGCTACTGGGTAAACATTCTGTGTTTTTTCCTGGGTTATATAGCGCTGGGGTGTGTGCTGGCATTCTCTCTCTCTGTCTCTCCAAAGGGCCTAGGGGGGAACCTGTCTTCAGATAAGAGATTCCCTGTGTGTGTGGAGTGTGTCGGTACGTGTGTGTCGACATGTCTGCGGTAAAAGGCTCTCCTAAGGAAGAGATGGAGCAAATCTGTGTGGGTGCGTGGTGTCTCCGTCGACAACGCCGACACCTGATTGGATATGTGAAATTAAGTGCTAAGATGAACTTATTACAAAAGATTAGAGAACAGACAGGGAATCTACCCATGTCTGCCCCTATGTCACAGAGACCTTCAGAGTCTCACAACGCTCACTATCCAAAATAATAGACATCGACACGGAGTCTGACTCCAGTGTCGACTACGTTAATGCAAAGTACAGCCAAGACTGGCAGAAAAGTATTCAATATATGATTATTGTAATAAAAGATGTTTTGCATATCACTGATGACTCATCTGTCCCTGACACGAGGGTACACATGTTTAAGGGGAAGAAAGCTGAGGTAAATTTCCCTCCTCTCATGAAGAAAAAGAGCGTGAATCTCCAGACAAGAAGCTGCAGCTTCCCAAAAATAATTCTCAGGGAGTATCCTTTCCCTAATGGGGCCAGGATACGATGGGAATCTTCCCCAAGGCATTGACACGTTTAACCAAAAAGGTAGCGCTGACTTAACAGCTATCCTCAGGGATCCTGCAGATAGCATGCAGTAAAAGTACTTTGAAGTCCATTTACACATATTCTGGTACACTACTCAGACCGGCGATTGTGTCGGCCTGGGTTTTATAGCGCTGTAGCAGCATGGTCAGATACCTTATCAGCGGAGGTTGAAACCCTAGATAAGGATGACATATTATTGTCCCTAGTATATAGATATAAATATATATATATATATATATATATATGTAAAAGATGTCGGCTTATATATATTGTGAGTAGGCACAATAATTCACCCAGTCCGATTAAATTGACCCTTACCACCAGTAGAGAGGAAATTTGTTTCCTCGATATCCATATCAGATTAGTGGCAGGCCGGATTGTGACCAAACTTTATTCTAAACCCACTGATCGCAATACACTCTTACGCCATGACAGCTTTCATCCGGTCCCCACTCGGAAAGGTTTACCCTACTCACAGTTTTTAAGGGTGTGTAGGGTGAATAGTGACGAGAGTGAGAGGGACAAACAGCTAGACGAGATGGAAGAGAAATTTAGACAGCGGGGATATCCATCTCTGCTGTTGCAAAATGCCAGAAAAAAAGCCCTGGTACAGGATAGAAGCAGGCTCCTCAAGTCCAATACAAACCAGAAGCCCAGCAAAGTCACCACTGCTGTCACATGGGTTAATGAATTTAACTCCGTGAGTGTCAGAACGAGTAAAGCTGCTAAGAAATACTGGCCCATTGTGTCTTCTGACACTGACCTTCCGAAGTTATTCCACAAGAAACTCATGCCCAGCTACACTAGAGGGCGCAATATTCGGGATATTGTGGTGAAAACCGATATCTCAAATATGAAAACATCAGCTACACACTTCTTATCGAGAAAGAATGGGTGTTATAAATGCCTGGCATGCACCACGTGCACATATATGTCACCCGGGAATACGATCACGCATCCCTTTTCGGGTAAAAAATTTCCAATTAAGTGGCCCTTAACGTGTAGTACTAAATTTGTTATTTACGTAATTATGTGCCCGTGTGGCACTTACTACGTTGGTAAGACAGAGTGCCAATTCAAAACTCGCATGGCACAACACCGACAAGCCATACGTAATGCGCTGAACACGGGGGTGGCAGAACAACCTGTAGCCAGACATTTCCTGGAATTTAAACATAACATGGCAATGCTGAGACACAGGATTATAGATCATGTGCCTGAATCCAATAGAGGGGGAGATAGAGGGAAGAAGTTATTGCAACTTGAGTCCCGGTGGATTTTTAAGCTACAGACTATGCGTCCCAGGGGCCTGAATGACACATTAGGCCTTATTCACTGGTTATGAGTTGCTTTTTCGTCAAGTTTTTGCGTAGGCGGGTTTGCTAATGTGTGGGGTTGCCTTGGCCATATTGATGTTCAGGATCTGTTTGGATAAAGTTTAGGCTGTGAAGAGCCATTTTGGTCTTTTAGATAACATCCACATGAGCAGGGGTCCATGGCCACATTGGTTGGTAACATTGTTATAGTCTGGGCAGTTATGGATGGTAGTATGGTTAGATATCATTCAGTGGTCTGACAGGGGAATGTTCCTGCACATCAGTCACTTAACGACAGCAGCAGGTTTTTTAAGATTTTTTTAATTTTTTTCTTTCTTAAAATTGCTGTGTGTATTAAAGTTTTTTCTTATGCACTATACCTGTTCTTAAATATGTTTTGTTAGAACAGCCTAATTTTTATATTCACGTTTAATGCACAAATGTGTGTTATTTTAACGAACTGTTTGTATTTTTATCTTTATTTGTATAGCGTTTCCCTGGTTACGAGCCGAGCCCCGGTGTGTCATTTCCGCTAGGCTGGAGGGAGCAGAAGGCATCGCGGGAGTCCACCGGGGGGCCGTGACAGCAGGTTGCCATGGTCACCATGCCGGGCCGGGCGACGTCACTTGCGCCCCGCCGCCGGAAGTTGTGAGTGTACACCGGAGTGTGCGGGACATCGTGACTGGGGACGCACGACGGTGTGGGAGGTCCACGGGGTAAGTGGGTATTTATTGTTGGTTTTGCACATTGTTAAATTGTTCTGAGGAAGGGGAGCACGTCCCCGAAACGTCAACACTCTTGTGATAATACATTTCACGTCTTTTGCTGACTTCGAGTGCCGCCTCTTTTGTTTGCCACTATTCCGGGGTGACCCCCCTGTGGGAAGGCACAGGAGCAAGTATTCTTTATTCTGCCATTTCAGTGGAGTGCCGGAGTTACTACAGCTGTATATATATATATATATATATAAATATATATATATAAATATATATATATATATATATATATATATATATATTTATATATAAAGACATGCCCAAAGAGACGTTAGTCTACTGGGTTCTAGAGTCAACGCTATGCCGATTTCTGCTAGACTTGTCCTGTGGAACATGCAATGGACAGGTGATGCCGACTAAAGGAGGCATATGGAGGGTTTACCTCACAAGGCTGAGGAATTGTGTGGAGAAGGGCTCTTGGACCTGGTCTCCACAACTATAGCGGGTAATTCTGATCTTTTGCCTTATATTCCCTCACAGACTTAGAAAGCACGACATAATCGAATGCAGTCCTTTCGGTCGCAGAATAACAAAAAAGTATGAGGAGTGTCCTTTCTTACCAGAGGTAGGGCACGGCGCACAGCTAGTTTCCAGGAACAGAAGTCCTCCCCGGCCTCTACTACATCCACCGCAGGATGCGGGAGCTCCGCTAAGGGAGTCCGTCCCAGGGGGAGCACGTCTTCGACTCTTCAGCCACATCTGAGTTCACTCACAGGTGGATCCCGGGGCAATAAAAATTGTTCTCAGGGTTACAAAGGAATTCGAAAGGTGCCTCCTCGCCGGTTTTTCCTTATCGGACCTACCGGCTTCTCCCCCAGAAGGGGAGTTATATTAAATACAATTCACACATTGTATCTCCAACAGGTGGTGCTCAAGGTTCTCCTCCTGCAACAAGGAAGGGGCTATTACTCAACCTTGGCTGTAGTTCCGAATACGTACGGTTCGGTCAGACCTATTTAAAATTAAAACCTCTGAACCTATACTAGAAAAGGTTCAAAATTAAAGTGGAATCGCTCAGAGCGATCATGGCCAGCCTGGAAAGGGGGGATTTGATGGTGTATCTAGACATAAAGGCTGCATACCTTCATGTTCCCATTTATCCACCCCATCAGGCGTACCTGACAATTGCGGTACAGTATTGTCATTACCAATTTCAGGGTAATTGGCAGAAAATAAGATTTTACTTACCGGTAAATCTATTTCTCGTAGTCCGTAGTGGATGCTGGGGACTCCGTAAGGACCATGGGGAATAGACGGGCTCCGCAGGAGACAGGGCACTTTAAGAAAGAATTTGGATACTGGTGTGCTCTGGCTCCTCCCTCTATGTCCCTCCTCCAGACCTCAGTTAGAGAAACTGTGCCCGGAAGAGCTGACAGTACAAGGAAAGGATTTTGGAATCCAGGGCAAGACTCATACCAATCACACCAATCACACCGTATAACTCGTGATAAACTTACTCAGTTAACAGTATGAACAACAACGGAGCATCAGATCAACCCTGATGCAACCAACATAACCCTTATTTAAGCAATAACTATATACAAGTATTGCAGAAGAAGTCCGCACTTGGGATGGGCGCCCAGCATCCACTACGGACTACGAGAAATAGATTTACCGGTAAGTAAAATCTTATTTTCTCTAACGTCCTAGTGGATGCTGGGGACTCCGTAAGGACCATGGGGATTATACCAAAGCTCCCAAACGGGCGGGAGAGTGCGGATGACTCTGCAGCACCGAATGAGCAAACACAAGGTCCTCCTCAGCCAGGGTATCAAACTTGTAGAACTTTGCAAAGGTGTCTGAACCTGACCAAGTAGCCGCTCGGCAAAGCTGTAATGCCGAGACCCCTCGGGCAGCCGCCCAAGAAGAGCCCACCTTCCCTGTGGAATGGGCCTTAACTGATTTAGGCAGCGGCAACCCAGCCGCAGAATGAGCCTGCTGAATCGTGTTACAGATCCAGCGAGCAATAGTCTGCTTCGAAGCAGGCGCCCCAAGCTTGTTGGAAGCATACAGGATAAACAAAGAGTCTGTTTTCCTGACTCTAGCCGTTCTGGCTACATAAACCTTCAAAGCCCTGACCACATCTAGTAACTCGGAATCCTCCAAGTCACAAGTAGCCACAGGCACCACAATAGGTTGGTTCATATGAAAGGATGACACCACTTTTGGCAGAAATTGTGGACGGGTCCGCAATTCTGCCCTGTCCATATGGAAAACCAGATAGGGGCTTTTATGTGACAAAGCCGCTAATTCTGACACACGCCAAGCTGAAGCCAAGGCTAATAGCATGACCACCTTCCACGTAAGAAATTTTAACTCCACGGTTTTGAGTGGCTCAAACCAGTGTGACTTCAGGAAACTCAACACCACGTTAAGATCCCAAGGTGCCACTGGAGGCACAAAAGGGGGCTGAATATGCAGCACTCCGTTTACAAACGTCTGGACTTCAGGAAGAGAAGCCAGTTCTTTTTGAAAGAAAATGGATAGAGCCGAAATCTGGACCTTAATGGAACCCAATTTCAGGCCCAAAGTCACTCCCGACTGTAGGAAGTGAAGGAAACGGCCCAGCTGGAATTCCTCCGTAGGGGCATTCCTGGCCTCACACCAAGCAACATATTTTCGCCATATACGGTGATAATGTTTAGCCGTCACGTCCTTCCTAGCCTTTAACAGCGTAGGAATAACCTCATCCGGAATGCCTTTTTCTGCTAGGATCCGGCGTTCAACCACCATGCCGTCAAACGCAGCCGCGGTAAGTATTGGAACAGACAGGGCCCCTGTTGCAACAAGTCCTGACTTAGAGGCAGAGGCCATGGGTCTTCTGTGAGCATTTCTTGCAGATCCGGATACCAAGTCCTTCTTGGCCAATCCGGAACAATGAGTATTGTTCTCACTCTTCTTTTTCTTATGATTCTCAGCACCTTTGGTATGAGAGGAAGAGGAGGAAATACATAAACCGACTGGAACACCCATGGTGTCACTAGTGCGTCCACAGCCATCGCCTGAGGGTCTCTTGACCTGGCGCAATATCCCTGCAGCTTTTTGTTGAGGCGGGATGCCATCATGTCCACCTGTGGCAGTTCCCACCGCCTTGCAATCTGCGTGAAGACTTATTGATGAAGTCCCCACTCTCCGGGTGGAGGTCGTGGCTGCTGAAGAAGTCTGCTTCCCAGTTGTCCACTCCCGGAATGAACACTGCTGACAGTGCTCTTACGTGATTCTCCGCCCAGCGAAGAATTCTGGTGAATTCTGCTCCTTGTGCCGCCTTGGCGATTTACATGAGCCACTGCGGTGATATTGTCTGATTGAATCAGAACCGGTTGGTCGCGAAGCAGGGACTCCGCTTGACGTAGGGCGGTGTATATGGCCCTTAGTTCCAGGATGTTGATGTGAAGGCAAGTCTCCTGACTTGACCACAGCCCTTGGAAATCTCTTCCCTATGTGACTGCCCCCCTCCCTCGGAGGCTTGCATCCGTGGTCACCAGGACCCAATCCTGAATGCCGAATCTGCGACCTTCGAGAAGGTGAGCACTCTGCAGCCACCACAGGAGAGACACCCTGGCCCTGGGGAATAGGGTGATTAACCAATGCATCTGAAGATGTGATCCGGACCACTTGTCCAGTAAGTCCCATTGGAAGGTCCTCGCATAGAACCTGCCGAAGTATGATGCCACCATTCTTCCCAGGACTCGAGTGCAGGGATGCCCTGACACCTGTTTTGGCTTTAATAGATTCCTGAGCTCTCTCTACTGGGAGATAAACCCTTTTCTGGTCTGTGTCTAGGATCATGCCTAGGAGAGGCAGATGAGCTGTAGGAACCAACTGCGACTTTGGAATATATAGAATCCAGCCGTGTTGCCGTTACACTTCCAGAGAAAGTGATACGCTGTTCAGCCACTGCTCTCTTGATCTCGCTTTTATGAGGAGATCGTCCAAGTACGTGATAATAGTGACACCTTGCTTCCGCAGGAGCACCATCATTTCTGCCATTACCTTGGTGAACATTCTCGGGGCCGTGGAGAGACCAAACGGCAACGTCTGAAAATGGTAATGACAATCCCGTACCGCAATTCTGAGGTACGCCTGATGAGGTGGATAAATGGGGACATGAAGGTATGCATCCTTTATGTCCAGAGTCACCATAAAATCTCCCCCTTTCAGGCTTGCAATGACCGCTCTTAGCGATTCCATCTTGAACTTGAACCTTTTCAGGTATATGCTCAGGGATTTTAAATTCAATATGGGTCTGACCGAACCGTCCGGTTTCGGGACTACCACATGGTCGAATAATAACCCCCTCCTTGTTGAAGGAGGGGAACCTTGACCACCACCTGTTGAAAATACAATTTGTGAATTGCAGTTAACACTGTTTCCCTCTTGTGGGGGGAAGCTGGCAGGGCCGTCGGTGAGGGGGCATCTACTCAAAGTCCAGCTTGTATCCCTGAGATACAATATCTATTGCCCAGGGATCTAACAGGGAGTGAACCCACTTGTGGCTGAACTTACGAAGGCGTGCCCCCACCGGGCCTAGCTCCGCCTGTGGAGCCCCAGCGACATGCAGTGGATTTTTGTAGAGGCCGGGGAGGACTTCTGTTCCTGGGAACTAGCTGTGTTGTGCAGCTTCTTTCCTCTGCCCCTGCCTCTGGCAAGAAAGGACGCACCTCAGACTTTCTTGTTTCTTTGTTCGAAAGGCTGCATTTGATAATGTCGTGCTTTCCTAGGCTGTGCAGGAATATAAGGCAAAATATCAGAATTACCAGCTATAGCTGTGGAGACCAGGTCCGAGAACCCTTCTCCACACAATCCTCAGCCTTCCATATGCCGCTTAAGTCGGCATCATCTGTCCATTGAATATTCTACAGGACACGTCAAGCAGAAATTGACATAGCTTTGACTCTAGGACCCAGTATACTCATGTCTCTTTGGGCATGTTTTATATATATATATATATATATATATATATCTCTTAAGACAGCATCTTTAATATATATATATATATATATATATACATATATATATATCTACAAACTAGGGTCTCAATCTCTGCTGATAAGGTACCTGTCCACGCTGCCACAGCGCTATAAACCCACACCGACACAATCGCCGGTCTGAGTAGTGTACCAGAATGTGCACGCTATCTGCAGGATCCCTGAGAATAGCTGTTACATCAGGGCTTTTGGGCAAATGTGATACCCTAGGGGAAGATTCCCATCATATCCTGGCCCTAGTGGGGAAAGGATACTGCCTGAGAATTCTTTGTGGGAAACTGCAGTCTCTTGTCTGGAGATTCCCGCTCTTTTTCATCATGAGAGGAGGGAAATTTACCTCAGCTTTCTTCCCCTTAAACATGTGTACCCTTGTGTCAGGGACAGATGTCAGTGATATGCAAATCATCTTTTATTACAATAATCATATATTGAATACTTTTCTGCCATTTTGGCTGTAACTTTGCATTATCGTAGTCGACACTGGAGTCAGACTCCGTGTCGATATCAGTGTCTATTATTTTGGATAGTGAGCATTGAGAGACTCTGAAGGTCTCTGCGACATAGGGACAGACATGGGTAGATTTCCTGTCTGTTCTCTAATCTTTTGTGCAATAAATTCACCTTAGCACTTAATTACACATATCCAAAACAGGTGTCAGCGTTGTCGACGGAGACACCCTCACACACACATATTTGCTCTATCTCCTCCTTAGGGGAGCCTTTTACCTCAGACATGTCAACACACACGTACCGACACACCACACACTCAGGGAATGCTCACCTGAAGACAATTCCCCCATAAGGCCCTTTGGAGAGACAGAGAGAGAGAGTATGCCAGCACACACCCCAGCGCTATTAACCCAGGAATAACACAGTAACTTAATGTTAACCCAGTAGCTGCTGTTTATATTGATTTTTGCGCCTAATTATGTGCCCCCCCCTCTCTTTTTACCCTCTTCTACCGTGTAACTGCAGGGGAGAGACTGGGGAGCTTCCTCTCAGCGGTGCTGTGGAGAAAAAACATGGCGCTGGTGAGTGCTGAGGAAGAAGCCCCGCCCCCTCAGTGGCGGGCTTCTGTCCCGCGTTTCTGTGTAAAAATATGGCTGGGGCCCATGCATATATACAGTGCCCAACTGTATATATGCCCACTTTTGCCAAGAGGTCTTTAATTGCTGCCCAGGGCGCCCCCCCCTGCGCCCTGCACCCGACAGTGACCGGAATATGTGGGTTTAGTGTGGGAGCAATGGCGCACAACTGCAGTGCTGTGTGCTACCTCATATGAAGACTGGAGTCTTCTGCCGCCGATTTCGAAGTCTTCTTGCTTCTGTCACCGGCTTCTGTCTTCTGGCTCTGCGAGGGGGACGGCGGCGCGGCTCCGGGATCGGACGACCAAGGGTGCGATCCTGTGTACAATCTCTCTGGAGCTAATGGTGTCCAGTAGCCTAAGAAGCAGGACCTATCTTCAGTGAGTAGGGCTGCTTCTCTCCCCTCAGTCCCACGTAGCAGAGAGTCTGTTGCCAGCAGATCTCTCTGAAAATAAAAAACCTAACAAAATACTTTCTTTTTAGCAAGCTCAGGAGAGCTCACTAAGTAGCACCCAGCTCGTCCGGGCACAGATTCAAACTGAGGTCTGGAGGAGGGACATAGAGGGAGGAGCCAGAGCACACCAGTATCCAAATTCTTTCTTAAAGTGCCCTGTCTCCTGCGGAGCCCGTCTATTCCCCATGGTCCTTACGGAGTCCCCAGCATCCACTAGGACGTTAGAGAAATGATGGTGCTCCTACGCAAGCAAGGAGTCACAGTTATCCCATACTTGGACGATTTCTTATGAGGCGAGATCAAAAGAGCAGTTGTTGAACAGCGTGTCACTTTCGCTGAAGGTGTCACAGCACCACTGCTAGTTTCTCAATATCCGGAGGTCACAGTTGGTTCCTATGACTAGTCTGCCCTTCTTGGGTATGATTCTGGATACGGACCAGAAAGGGGTTTACCTTCAGATAGAGAAGGCCCAGGAACTCATGACTCTGGTCAGGAACTTTTTGAAACCAAGACAGGTGTCGGCATCGCTGCACCCGAGTCCGGGGAAAATCATTCCCTTCGGCAGGTTCCATGCGAGGTCTTTCAAATGGGACCTACTGGACAAGTGGTCCGGGTCACATCTACAGATTCATCAGTTGATCACCCTCTCCCCCAGGGCCAGGGTATCTCTCCTGTGGTGGCTGCAAGATGCTCACCTTCTATAGGGCCGCAGGTTCGGCATTCAGGACTGGATCCTGGTGACCACGGACGCAAGCCTCCGAGGTTGGGGAGCAGTCACACAGGGAAAAATAAAATGTCCAAGGTCTTTGGTCAAGTCAAGAGACTTGTCTTCACTTCTTGGTACTAAGGGCCATATACAACACCCTACGTCTGGCGGAGACCTTATTTCGCGACCAACCGGTTCTGATCCAGTCGGACAACGTCACCGCAGTAGCTCATGTAAACCGCCAAGGCGGCACAAGGAGCAGAGTGGCGATGGCGGAAGCCACCAGAATTCTTCGCTGGGCGGAGAATCATGTAAGCGCACTGTCAGCAGTGTTCATTCCGGGAGTGGACGTCTGGGAAGCAGACTTCCTCAGCGGACACGACCTACGTCCTGGAGAGTGGGGACTACATCAGGAAGTCTTAGCATAGATTACAATTCGGTGGAGACTGCCACTGCTAGACAGGATGGCGTCCCGCCTCAACACAAAGCCGCAGAGTTATTGCGCCAGGTCAGGAGACCCTCAGGCAGTAAGCTGTGGACGCCCTAGTGACACCGTGGGTGTTCCGGTCAGTTTCTGTGTTTACTCCTCTTCCTCTCATACCCATGGTGTTGAGGATAATAAGAAAAAGAGGAGTGAGACCAATTCTCATTGTTCCAGATTGGACACGGAGGACCTGGTATCCAGATCTGCAGGAAATGCTAACAGAGAATCCGTGGCCTCTTCGTCTAAGACAGGACCTGTCGGTTCCCATACTTACCGCGGCTGCGTTTGACGGCATGGCGGTTCAACGCAGGATCCTAGCGGTAATGGGTATTCCGGAGGAGGTCATTCCTACCCTAATTAAGGCTAGGAAGGAAGTGACATTGAAACATTATCACCGAATATGGCGAAAATATGTTTCCTGATGTGAGGACAGGAATGCTCCTACGGAGGAATTTCTTTTGGGCCGTCTGCTTCACTTCCTTCAAACTGGAATGAACTTGGGCCTAAAATTAGGATCGATAAAGGTTCAGATTTCGGCCTTATCCATTTTCTTCCAAAAAGATTTGGCTTCTCTTCCGGAAGTACAAACGTTTGTGTAGGGAGTACGGCATTTTTAGCCTTCTTTTGTACCGCCGGTGGCACCTTGGGACCTTAACGTGGTGTTACAGTTCCTTAAGTCTCATTGGTTTGAACCACTTAAGTCAGTGGTGTTGAAATATTTCACCTGGAAGGTGGTCATGTTGTTAGCCTTGGCTTCGGCTAGGCGAGTTTCGGAATTGGAGGCTTTTATCACTAAAAGCCCTATCTGATTGTCCATAGGGATAGAGCGAAATTGCGGACCCGTCCTCAATTCCTTCCAAAGGTGGTCTCATCCTTTCATATGGACCAACCTATTGTCGTGCCTGTGGCTATACGTGACTTGGAGGATTCCGAGTTCCTTGATTTGGTCAGAGCTTTGAAAATTTACGTGGCCAGAACGGCTAGGATCTGCAAAACAGAAGCACTGTTTGTCCTGTATACAGCCAACAAGGTTGAGGCCCTGCTTCAAAGCAGACTATTGCTCGCTGGATCTGTAACACGATTCAGCTGGCTCATTCTACGGCAGGATTGCCATTACCTAAATCGGTTTAGGCCTATTCCACTAGGAAGGTGGGCTCTTCTTGGGTGGCTGCCCGAGGGGTCTCGGCACTACAGCTGTGCCGAGCTGCTACTTGGTCGGGGTCAAATACCTTTGCAAAGTTCTGTAAGTTTGATATCCTGACTGAGGAGGACCTTGTGTTTGCTCAAGTCGGTGCTGCAGAGTCATCCGCACTCTCCCGCCCGTTTGGGAGCTTTGGTATAATCCCCATGGTCCTTACGGAGTCCCAGCATCCTCAAGGACGTTAGAGAAAATAAGATTTTACTTACCGGTAAATCTATTTCTCGTAGTCCGTAGAGGATGCTTGGCGCCCGTCCCAAGTGCGGACTTCTTCTGCAAGACTTGTATATAGTTATTGCTTACACAAGGGTTATGTTATAGTTTATCGGTTGAACCGAGGCTATGTTGTTGTTCATACTGTTAACTGGGTAGTTTATCACAAGTTATACGGTGTGATTGGTGTGGCTGGTATGGATCTCGCCCTTAGATTTACAAAAATCCTTCTTCGTACTGTCCATCTCCTCTGGGCACAGTTTCCCTAACTGAGGTCTGGAGGAGGTGCATAGAGGGAGGAGCCAGTGCACACCCAGAATCCAAAGCTTTCTTAAAGTGCCCTATCTCCTGCGGAGCCCGTCTATTCCCCATGGTCCTTACGGAGTCCCAGCATCCTCTACGGACTACGAGAAATAGATTTACCGGTAAGTAAAATCTTATTTTTACTTTCATGGTGTTTGTGTTTTGTTTTTATTTGGGTCTTTTTTTGTAGTAGAACTACAGGTACCAGCGGGCCCGTTTCCCCCCCGCATGCTGGTACTTGTGATTCTCCTAGTACCAATTTAGCGGGGGAGGCTTGCTGGGACTTGTAGTTCTGCTACAAAAACAATATTCTTTTTTTACACAAAAGGCTATCAGCCTCCCATCCACCGCCCACAGATGGGGGGACAGCCTCGGGCTTCACCCCTGGTCCTTGGGTGGCTGGAGGGGGGACCCCTTGATTTAAGGGGTCCCCACTCCTCCAGGGTACCCCGGCCAGGGGTGACTAGTTGGGGATTTAATGCCAGGGCTGCAGGGACCAGTATAAAAGTGTCCCCCGGCTGTGGCATTATCTCTCTAACTAGTGGAGCTCGCTGCTGGTGTAAAAAATACGGGGGACCCCTACGTTATTTGTCCCCCATATTTTTTGCACCAGGACCAGGCGCAGAGCCCGGTGCTGGTTGTTTAAATATGGGGGAACCCCAGTCATTTTTTCCCCTGTATTTTTACAACCTGGTTATGCTTAGATGGAGGGACCCAAACAATTTTTTTTTTTTAGATTTTTAACCATTTCACACCCCTTCCCAAAGATAAACATGCACGGATCTCACTGATCCATGCATGCCTATCAGAATACGGGGAAAAAAGCAGGTCTATTTGAAAACTGCTTTTTTTTACGATTTGTACTTTTTCACGGCAGTGTTTGGCTATTGCCGGCAGTGATTGTGAATACGATTTTTTAGTAAATTACTGAGTTGTATCAAATAACAGGCGTGTTTGATCGATGGTGACTTAAAAAAAAATACGAATGCCCTCATCACTGCCGAGATTTGAGTTTAGTAAATTCCCGAGATGACACTTTGAAAAAAAAAACCACAAAATCGGTCAAAATCGGGAGCTTAGTAAATATACCCCTCTGTGTGAACTCCAAAATTACTCAAAGGATTAAAGTCCCAAAATCCTGTGCACAGGTCCAAGTTCAAAACGGGGACATTTCTCATATTATGTGTGCTCGGGTACCCGATGTTAACGTTTATAAAGCAATTAAGTATTGTTGTGATATCTGATTGATGTCTTGTTTAAAGTTCATCTTTGAAATGTATTAGAGTCATCTAACTATTTAATCTAAGTGAAGTCACAGAGTTGGCTGGAGCTCAGCCCTGTCCTTTAGAGAGGGTAGTTGAGCCCTGCCTAAAGGTCCAGTAGTCCGAGTCACCCAAATGATGACCCTAGGGTGTCTGTGACATTTGCTAACTTATACAGGTAATGGTGGACGGGTGAGATAGAGAAAGTATTAGGCATCGATTGACCATATATAAAGTTTGTGACAAAAAGTTAGCACTGTCAGGACCAAATGTACTAGACTAAACTACTACTATGAAAGTGCGTAAATGGTATTACAGGCACTGATCCTCGCATTGAATAAACGTGCATTGTTAATTATCGTTGTCTTTCATACTCAAGAGGGTGTCACTCATACCTTCAGACCTCTCTGTGAAGAGAATAGGAGAATCGTTGATTAACTGGATTCTGGTAAGAACATTACCACAAGGGATTAATTTGAGAGTACCACACAATCTCAACACCGGGATCCCAGTGTCAGCATGGTATGGATACCATTTGTGATTTGAGGTGCTGCGCTCGGCCCTATCTGTTATCTACAGGTGTCTCGTGTGAACAGTGGAAATTAAATGAGCTATAATGCAATGTAAAAACAAGTAATCTCAAAACTAGAGATGTGCACTTGAAATTTTTCGGGTTTTGTGTTTTGGTTTTGGGTTCGGTTCCGCGGCCGTGTTTTGGGTTCGACCGCGTTTTGGCAAAACCTCACCAAATTTTTTTTGTCGGATTCGGGTGTGTTTTGGATTCGGGTGTTTTTTTCAAAAAACCCTAAAAAACAGCTTAAATCATAGAATTTGGGGGTCATTTTGATCCCAAAGTATTATTAACCTCAAAAACCATAATTTCCACTCATTTTCAGTCTATTCTGAATACCTCACACCTCACAATATTATTTTTAGTCCTAAAATTTGCACCGAGGTAGCTGTGTGAGTAAGATAAGCAACCCTAGTGGCCGACACAAACACCGGGCCCATCTAGGAGTGGCACTGCAGTGTCACGCAGGATGGCCCTTCCAAAAAACACTCCCCAAACAGCACATGACGCAAAGAAAAAAAGAGGCGCAATGAGGTAGCTGTGTGAGTAAGATAAGCGACCCTAGTGGCCGACACAAACACCTGGCCCATCTAGGAGTGGCACTGCAGTGTCACGCAGGATGGCCCTTCCAAAAAACACTCCCCAAACAGCACATGACGCAAAGAAAAAAAGAGGCGCAATGAGGTAGCTGTGTGAGTAAGATAAGCGACCCTAGTGGCCGACACAAACACCGGGCCCATCTAGGAGTGGCACTGCAGTGTCACACAGGATGGCCCTTCCAAAAAACACTCCCCAAACAGCACATGACGCAAAGAAAAAAAGAGGCACAATGAGGTAGCTGTGTGAGTAAGATAAGCGACCCTAGTGGCCGACACAAACACCGGGCCCATCTAGGAGTGGCACTGCAGTGTCACGCAGGATGGCCCTTCCAAAAAACACTCCCCAAACAGCACATGACGCAAAGAAAAAAAGAGGCGCAATGAGGTAGCTGTGTGAGTAAGATAAGCGACCCTAGTGGCCGACACAAACACCGGGCCCATCTAGGAGTGGCACTGCAGTGTCACGCAGGATGGCCCTTCCAAAAAACACTCCCCAAACAGCACATGACGCAAAGAAAAAAAGAGGCGCAATGAGGTAGCTGTGTGAGTAAGATAAGCGACCCTAGTGGCCGACACAAACACCGGGCCCATCTAGGAGTGGCACTGCAGTGTCACGCAGGATGGCCCTTCCAAAAAACACTCCCCAAACAGCACATGACGCAAAGAAAAAAAGACGCGCAATGAGGTAGCTGTGTGAGTAAGATAAGCGACCCTAGTGGCCGACACAAACACCTGGCCCATCTAGGAGTGGCACTGCAGTGTCACGCAGGATGGCCCTTCCAAAAAACACTCCCCAAACAGCACATGACGCAAAGAAAAAAAGAGGTGCAATGAGGTAGCTGTGTGAGTAAGATAAGCGACCATAGTGGCCGACACAAACACCTGGCCCATCTAGGAGTGGCACTGCAGTGTCACGCAGGATGGCCCTTCCAAAAAACACTCCCCAAACAGCACATGACGCAAAGAAAAATTAAAGAAAAAAGAGGTGCAAGATGGAATTGTCCTTGGGCCCTCCCACCCACCCTTATGTTGTATAAACAGGACATGCACACTTTAACCAACCCATCATTTCAGTGACAGGGTCTGCCACACGACTGTGACTGAAATGACGGGTTGGTTTGGACCCCCACCGAAAAAGAAGCAATTAATCTCTCCTAGTGTGAGAGGTTGGTTGGACTGCGGTGCATGTGGTGGTGCCTGCTGCCGTGCAGGTGTAGACTCGGTACTCACCAGGCGCCGCTCTCTCTCACCTTCAGGTACCGGAACCTTCAACGGACCTGGAATTCTTCAGTCGGATCCGGACACGGCGATTCCCTCTTGGAGCTGACCGTCGACCGAGCGTCACAAGTCTTGCACTCCGATCTTCTCCACTTACAGGTCCCTGACCCGCTGAGAGAGGCACCAGGGGGGAGCTTCGGCAGCCCTTTGCTTCCCACCCCTGGTGACCCCTCCGGCGCTGTTCTTTAATCTTCGGCCGCTGGCCCGTCCTGGCCAGCGGCGCCGCCGTCGTCGCGCCGCGTCCAGCCGCCGCTGGACATCTTCTTCTCCGAGCCCGTCTTCTTTCTTCTTGCCGCCCGGATCTTCTTTCCTCTTCGCGCTCTTCTGCGCGCGCGCCCTCTTCGGCTCCCGCCCGGCGTCTCTTCTGCCTTCGCCGCTCTTCGGCGCGGCCTCCTGCTCCCCGTCCCGCCTGGCGTCTGACGCCAGACGCCGGGGGCGGGGCCTATGACGCGGCGAGCGCCGATTGGCTCGCCGCGTCTCTCTACGATTGGCTGCCGCTCCGGGAGCCGCGATTGGCTCCCGGAGGGCGCCAAGATTCAAACGCTGCGGGCGGCGCTTCTGATTGGCGGCCCGAGTGGCGCCAAGTTCAAAGCGCCGCCGCGCCGCTCCCCGCCGCCGCACACTCCGCGCTGGGGACAGACAAGCTGCCCCAGCGCGGCCCCCAGTTAGGGACAGCAGCATGGATGTGCCCACAGGGCACATCCTTACATTTCCCCCCCCTTTTTCCTTTGTAGTCCCTACAAAGTTCCTCACGACGTCCATCGTCCGCGGGTCAGGGAATTCCAAGGTCCTTCCGGCGAGGGTGCATTCGGGGGCCCAGCCTGGACCAGCTGTGACCCCACATCCTTCCTCCTCCAGCTCCGGGTTCCTCTTACGGCCTGACCTCCATCGGCGGATCCTCTGGGGGAGTGGCATCTCCTCACGGTCGCTTGACGCTGGCCACCAAGGGGAATCTTCCTCCACGGGGACAACAGTCACCCACTCTTGGCCTCTGATATTGTCTGTGGCTTCGTCCCTGTCTTCCGGGTGTGGTATCGACCACCACCCAACAGCGGAATCCTCCGGGGCATCCGTTTCCTCCCGGGTAACAGCCACCACATGTCGAATTTCCTCGTGGGGCATCTCCAAAGGTCCTGTGTCTTCCTCTGGAACGGGTCCTCCCACGGCATCACAGTCCTGTCCCCGTACGTCGGTCCATCTCGACACTCCTGGCAGGTACTCTTGCTCCAGGACTATCTCCTCCTCTTCACGGAGGGCATTCAACTGGGAGCATGACTCCACCCGATCCTGCCAGTCTCTCTCGTCGGCGCTTCCGATGCCAGAGTCGTCCTCCATCTGTTCTTGGAGGGATTCGTCGGCGGACAGCTCACCGTAGTCCGAGTCTTCTTCCGATATCTGGACTGGGGTATTTCCCTCCTCAGCGTACTTAGTCTTTTCCGCTGGCACCTCTGTTTCCTCAGCGTACTCCTTCGCTTCCGCTGGATCCTTTTCTTCCTCAGCGTACTCCTGCGCTTCCGCTGGCATCTCTTGGTACCCAGGACACTCCTGTTCCGCACGTCCTGGCCGGGGACGGGTCCATCGTGGGGAGATTCCGGACGTCTCAGTCACTGGGTCTTCACGCTTTTCTTGACAGCGTGGCCTCTTCACCTCCCAGTCGTCCACCTCCGCCTCATGCGGGAAAGGATCCTGCCTTACTGGGGTCACTTTCTTGGGACAAAGTAGGTCCGCGGCATCTTCCCAAGGGCACTCACTGGCCGCATGTCCTGGTCGCCGACACTTCCAACAAGGGAGGGCCACTGCCACCTTCTCCAAGACGGGTTCCTGGTCCACCTCCTTCACTGGGGAATCTTCACCCGTTGGTTCCGGCTCAGAGGAAATGAGCACCTGCGAATTAACTTCAAGCAAGGCCTTCCGCTCCATTTCCCTGGTTTCCTCCTCCCATCTCTGGGCGCGACCATCCGCAATCATCCGGTCTTCATTCCACGGACAATCGGGAAGCGCATGTCCTTTTGCCTCGCAGAGCGCACACACAGGCTCTGCAGCCACCCGGTCCCAAAGCTGCTGACGAGATTCCGTCAGCTGCTTCACCGTGGCCTCGTAGTCCGTCCTGTCTTCCGTCCATGGACATTCCAGGAGCCGATGTCGGGGATCTCCACAGCTTTCACACCGGGAATCAACCTCGTCTTCGCTCAACTCTTCGTCCCAAGGACAACTGTTGTGCTCATGCCCGTAGTTTCCGCAGAGCAAACACCAGGACTCGTTCTTCGCTTGGCCCTTCTGACGTCTTCGGTCCGCTTCCTGGACCACCTTCTTTGGGGACGTCTCTCGCCAAGTACACTCGTCGGCAAAGTGACCTGTTTGCCGACATTTCTTGCAGGGCGTCACAGCGGCCTTCTTGCGCCCCTTCTCCCGGCGCTCTTCTTTTTCACGCTGGACCGACCGCTGCACCATCTTCAGGATGTCTGCCCCAGACACCGTCACCCAGTCGCTCTGATCCGCACACGTCCGGGGGTGAGTCTTCTTCGGAGCCGTCCGCAGGGAGGTCTTCTTGGTGGCGTTCCACATCGTGTCCGTGATCCGGTCTCTTTGATCCTGCCGACTACGCCAAGTGTGAGAGGTTGGTTGGACTGCGGTGCATGTGGTGGTGCCTGCTGCCGTGCAGGTGTAGACTCGGTACTCACCAGGCGCCGCTCTCTCTCACCTTCAGGTACCGGAACCTTCAACGGACCTGGAATTCTTCAGTCGGATCCGGACACGGCGATTCCCTCTTGGAGCTGACCGTCGACCGAGCGTCACAAGTCTTGCACTCCGATCTTCTCCACTTACAGGTCCCTGACCCGCTGGGAGAGGCACCAGGGGGGAGCTTCGGCAGCCCTTTGCTTCCCACCCCTGGTGACCCCTCCGGCGCTGTTCTTTAATCTTCGGCCGCTGGCCCGTCCTGGCCAGCGGCGCCGCCGTCGTCGCGCCGCGTCCAGCCGCCGCTGGACATCTTCTTCTCCGAGCCCGTCTTCTTTCTTCTTGCCGCCCGGATCTTCTTTCCTCTTCGCGCTCTTCTGCGCGCGCGCCCTCTTCGGCTCCCGCCCGGCGTCTCTTCTGCCTTTGCCGCTCTTCGGCGCGGCCTCCTGCTCCCCGTCCCGCCCGGCGTCTGACGCCAGACGCCGGGGGCGGGGCCTATGACGTGGCGAGCGCCGATTGGCTCGCCGCGTCTCTCTACGATTGGCTGCCGCTTCGGGAGCCGCGATTGGCTCCCGGAGGGCGCCAAGATTCAAACGCTGCGGGCGGCGCTTCTGATTGGCGGCCCGAGCGGCGCCAAGTTCAAAGCGCCGCCGCGCCGCTCCCCGCCGCCGCACACTCCGCGCTGGGGACAGACAAGCTGCCCCAGCGCGGCCCCCAGTTAGGGACAGCAGCATGGATGTGCCCACAGGGCACATCCTTACACTTGCACAAACTGGCTCTACAGAGGCAAGATGTCCACCTCATCATCATCCTCCGATATATCACCGTGTACATCCCCCTCCTCACAGATTATCAATTCGTCCCCACTGGAATCCACCATCTCAGCTCCCTGTGTACTTTGTGGAGGCAATTGCTGCTGGTCAATGTCTCCACGGAGGAATTGATTATAATTCATTTTAATGAACATCATCTTCTCCACATTTTCTGGAAGTAACCTCGTACGCCGATTGCTGACAAGGTGAGCGGCGGCACTAAACACTCTTTCGGAGTACACACTTGTGGGAGGGCAACTTAGGTAGAATAAAGCCAGTTTGTGCAAGGGCCTCCAAATTGCCTCTTTTTCCTGCCAGTATAAGTACGGACTGTGTGACGTGCCTACTTGGATGCGGTCACTCATATAATCCTCCACCATTCTTTCAATGGGGAGAGAATCATATGCAGTGACAGTAGACGACATGTCCGTAATCGTTGACAGGTCCTTCAGTCCGGACCAGATGTCTGCATCAGCAGTCGCTCCAGACTGCCCTGCATCACCGCCAGCGGGTGGGCTCGGAATTCTGAGCTTTTTCCTCGCACCCCCAGTTGCGGGAGAATGTGAAGGAGGAGATGTTGACAGGTCGCGTTCCGCTTGACTTGACAATTTTCTCACCAGCAGGTCTTTGAACCCCAGCAGACTTGTGTCTGCCGGAAAGAGAGATCCAAGGTAGGTTTTAAATCTAGGATCGAGCACGGTGGCCAAAATGTAGTGCTCTGATTTCAACAGATTGACCACCCGTGAATCCTTGTTAAGCGAATTAAGGGCTCCATCCACAAGTCCCACATGCCTAGCGGAATCGCTCCGTGTTAGCTCCTCCTTCAATGTCTCCAGCTTCTTCTGCAAAAGCCTGATGAGGGGAATGACCTGACTCAGGCTGGCAGTGTCTGAACTGACTTCACGTGTGGCAAGTTCAAAGGGCAGCAGAACCTTGCACAACGTTGAAATCATTCTCCACTGCGCTTGAGACAGGTGCATTCCACCTCCTATATTGTGCTGAATTGTATAGGCTTGAATGGCCTTTTGCTGCTCCTCCAACCTCTGAAGCATATATAGGGTTGAATTCCACCTCGTTACCACTTCTTGCTTCAGATGATGGCAGGGCAGGTTCAGGCGTTTTTGGTGGTGCTCCAGTCTTCTGTACGTGGTGCCTGTACGCCGAAAGTGTCCCGCAATTCTTCTGGCCACCGACAGCATCTCTTGCACGCCCCTGTCGTTTTTTAAAAAATTCTGCACCACCAAATTCAAGGTATGTGCAAAACATGGGACGTGCTGGAATTTGCCCATATTTAATGCACACACAATATTGCTGGCGTTGTCCGATGCCACAAATCCACAGGAGAGTCCAATTGGGGTAAGCCATTCCGCGATGATCTTCCTCAGTTGCCGTAAGAGGTTTTCAGCTGTGTGCGTATTCTGGAAACCGGTGATACAAAGCGTAGCCTGCCTAGGAAAGAGTTGGCGTTTGCGAGATGCTGCTACTGGTGCCGCCGCTGCTGTTCTTGCGGCGGGAGTCCATACATCTACCCAGTGGGCTGTCACAGTCATATAGTCCTGACCCTGCCCTGCTCCACTTGTCCACATGTCCGTGGTTAAGTGGACATTGGGTACAACTGCATTTTTTAGGACACTGGTGAGTCTTTTTCTGACGTCCGTGTACATTCTCGGTATCGCCTGCCTAGAGAAATAGAACCTAGATGGTATTTGGTAACGGGGGCACACTACCTCAAGAAATTGTCTAGTTCCCTGTGAACTAACGGCGGATACCGGACGCACGTCTAACACCAACATAGTTGTCAAGGCCTCAGTTATCCGCTTTGCAACAGGATGACTGCTGTGATATTTCATCTTCCTCGCAAAGGACTGTTGGACAGTCAATTGCTTGGTGGAAGTAGTACAAGTGGGCTTACGACTTCCCCTCTGGGATGACCATCGACTCCCAGCAGCAACAACAGCAGCGCCAGCAGCAGTAGGCGTTACACGCAAGGATGCATCGGAGGAATCCCAGGCAGGAGAGGACTCGTCAGAATTGCCAGTGACATGGCCTGCAGGACTATTGGCATTCCTGGGGAAGGAGGAAATTGACACTGAGGGAGTTGGTGGGGTGGTTTGCGTGAGCTTGGTTACAAGAGGAAGGGATTTACTGGTCAGTGGACTGCTTCCGCTGTCGCCCAAAGTTTTTGAACTTGTCACTGACTTATTATGAATGCGCTGCAGGTGACGTATAAGGGAGGATGTTCCGAGGTGGTTAACGTCCTTACCCCTACTTATTACAGCTTGACAAAGGCAACACACGGCTTGACAAATGTTGTCCGCATTTCTGTTGAAATACTTCCACACCGAAGAGCTGATTTTTTTGGTATTTTCACCAGGCATGTCAACGGCCATATTCCTCCCACGGACAACAGGTGTCTCCCCGGGTGCCTGACTTAAACAAACCACCTCACCATCAGAATCCTCCTTGTCAATTTCCTCCCCAGCGCCAGCAACACCCATATCCTCCTCATCCTGGTGTACTTCAACACTGACATCTTCAATCTGACTATCAGGAACTGGACTGCGGGTGCTCCTTCCAGCACTTGCAGGGGGCGTGCAAATGGTGGAAGGCGCATGCTCTTCACGTCCAGTGTTGGGAAGGTCAGGCATCGCAACCGACACAATTGGACTCTCCGTGTGGATTTGGGATTTCGAAGAACGCACAGTTCTTTGCGGTGCTTTTGCCAGCTTGAGTCTTTTCATTTTTCTTTTTTTTTTTTTTCTTTTTTTCAAAATATTTTTATTGAGGTCAAAAAGGCATGTTGAATCATAACAGATGAGGACATATAATGACATATAATTCAACTGTACCTGGGGCCACATTAGCCCCCGGAACCGTCGTGTATGAAAAGAAAGAGAAAATAGAATCCGAAGCCCAGAACAGAGAACCTCACATTTTCACTTTTTACATCGATACGTTTAGATATATGTTATATCATAGTATTGTGTAACCAAATAGCAAAGTTAGTAAACATAAAATATGATGGAACAGCTAATGTGTTCCTGCTAATTAGCAGATTCTTTGCCTAGCAGTAAAGCATATTAATGCGTCTCCCCCTTTGGGGATCGCTAAATCCTAAAACAATAAAAACACTAACAGTATTAACAACATTATTAACATTATTAATCGTACCTGCCAGGACCCGGGGGCCGCCGACCCATCCACGGAGACATCAACAGTGTGATAAGAAGAGATAGACGATAGATATCCAGTGTTAGGGAGTAGGAGGAGGTAGATGTAAGAACTTAAGGGTCAGGTGCGGGCAATCAGAGTTGAGATGATGAGAGGGAATAGAAAGCAAGAAAACAAGAGAAGAGTAGAAGGTAGGGAAGAGGAGAGGGGGCTAGGGTGCATTTATGGAAGAGCGATGGGGGGGTCATCTGCTAGAACTTGGTGTCCGTACCAGGTGGTGCAGTGAAAGCTTTGTTTGATGGCTGTTTTTGTCGGAGTGGGTAGTGTGTTGATAAATCGTCTCCAGCAGTGAAACAGGGTGGGGGTTAATATTTCTTTGTTAAGGGAAGTCTCCAGCCAGTCCATCGTGAATAGGAATAGTAGTCTAGAGGTAGCTAGAGGTAGTGTGGGAGGGGTATTGGATATCCATTGTTGTAATATGGCCTTCCTGCCCACCGCTGAGAGGATCATAATTAGTTTCGTGTCTCGAGAGGGAATATCGTTTTGGTCACGGACATACCCGAATAGCGCCCAAGAGGCAGTACATCGGAAGCGCAAGCCCAACTCGGCAGTTCCGTAGGTGTGTAGTTCTGTCCAAAATTTTTGGATGTGGCTGCAGTGCCAGAAGCAGTGCATAAGATCTGCTATTAATGAAGAGCATTTTAAGCATTTAGCCGAGTCGGACAAGCCCATCAAATGGCTCCTCCTTGGTGATATGTAGGCTCTGTGTAGTATTTTGTATGCCATTTCTTGATAGAGGCTGGCAGGGATAAGTTTGAGGGAGCTCGCAAAGCTATCCACTATGTTCTCCGGGGACATTGACGGGATTTGGGTGGACCATGTTTGTATTTGTGTGAGGTCTGTAGTGGGTATGTGTTCCGTGCGTATGCGGGTATATATTGCTGAGATGGAGCAGGTCCCTGAGCGCAGAAGTGCGTCCAGAGAGTTAACCAGGTCTGGGGCAGTAAGATGTGAGAGGGTCAATCGTATGTAGTGTGATATTTGGTAGAAATAAAAGCGATGGCGGAGGCTAATTCCATATTTGGTTGACACCTCCGTGAAGGTGAGTATTCTTTTGTTGGAGTCGAGAAGGTTTCCTATACATGTGATACCTGAGGTGTGCCAATTGGTAAAGGGGATATGGGCCTGACCATTTTGGAATTGTGTATTTCCGACCAAAGGGAGAAAGAGTGAGTAGGTGTGGTGTAGCTTAAGAGATCTGCGGGAGAGTCTCCACGCTACAATAGTAGAGGTTAATAGAGGGTTATCCAAATGAAGGTTAGATATTTCCGATTTGTTTGCATGGAGGATGTAGCTGAGGGATAGGGGGGCACAGAATTGGGAGTCGACTAGTGAGTCGGTAAAGGTAGACGTTCCGTGGATCCAGTCCACAGCGAATCGGAGGAGACAAGCATGGTGGTACTGCTCCACGCTCGGCAGATTCACCCCTCCGTTTTGTATTGTTTGGGTTAACTTAAAAAGACTTATCCTGGGTCGTTTATTGGCCCAGATAAATTTCGAGATCGAGGAATTGAGATGAGATACATCAGCTTTTGAGAGTATGATGGGCAACATCTGCAGAACGTAGAGCAGTCTGGGGAAACTAACCATTTTGACCAGATTACAGCGCCCCAAGAGATTTAAGGGTAGTGTTTGCCATAGCGTAAGTTCTGTCTGAATCTTAATGAGAATTGGGTGGATGTTGTCGGTGTATAGATGGGTGGGGTCAGCGGGTAGTATGATGCCTAGATATGTAATGTGGGTGCTAGCCCATCGGAATGGGAAGGGGGTATCCCAGCCTTTAGTAATCTGGGGAAATATGGCCAATGCTTCCGACTTGTCGAAATTGACGGTGAAGCCTGCAAAAGAGGAAAAGCGGTCAATAGCTTCTTGTAGTGCTGTTATCGACTGTCGTGGGTTGGAGGTAAGTATAAGGATGTCGTCTGCAAACGCCATAAGTTTAATTTCCCTGTTGCCAATTTTTATACCACGAAAGGTGGGTAAGTTGGTGATATATCGTATAAGGGGTTCTAGGGCGATGTTGAAGAGGAGGGGGGAAAGGGGGCAACCCTGTCTAGTTCCTCTCTCTAGGAGAAAGGGTGGGGAGGGGGTATTGTTAACTATCACCTGCGCAGATGGATTAATGTAGAGAGAGTCAACCAGTCCCCGAAACGTCTCGCCAAATCGCTGGTAGAGTAGAGCTCTTGTTAAGTGAGGCCAGGCGATCTTGTCGAAAGCTTTTTCAGCGTCCAGGTTGATTAGGATGTTGTCTGTGATATTATTGGTGTGGGAGTGAGTAATGGCTGCCAGCGCCACTCTGATGCCTCGCACTGATTGTCTGTGTTTAAGAAATCCCATCTGCGCTGGCGATATAATACGGGAAAGGCATAGCTGTAGTCGATTGGCCATCAGTTTGGTGAGGACTTTAAAGTCTTGATTAAGGAGTGAGATCGGTCTGTAGGACCCAGGCAGGGAGGGGTCTTTGCCTGGTTTTGGTATGACAATAATTGTGGCTTCGTTAAATCTAATGGGGATTTGTTTAGAGGTGAGAATATGGTTATAGAGTGATGTGAGGGTAGGGGCGAGTTCGTCTCTTAATATTTTGTAAAATTCCGCTCCGTATCCATCTGGGCCGGGGCTTTTGTTGTTTGGTAGGGTCTTAATGACCTCCACCACCTCCTCCACTGTTATCGGTTTATCTAGGGAGTCCCTCTCCTCTTGGGTCAAAATGGGGAGGTCTGCTTCCTTCAAAAATGATTGGTTGGCAGCAGGATCATCAGGGCCTTTGGTATATAAAGATTGGTAGAAATTTCTAAATTCTGAACAAATGAGGTCAGGAGTGGTGGTCAGTTTGTCTGCATGCATGATCGCGTTGACCCAGTTACGGGATTTGGGTCCTTTGATTAAATTTGCTAATAATTTGCCTGATTTGTTACCCCATCTGTGGAGTCTATTCCGCTGATAGTCGTAGGAGAGCTGAGCCCGTTCCGTGAGAAATGTATCATATACAAGCTTGGCTGAGAGGTACGCCTCTTTGTGGGCGGGGGTCTCGTGTTGTGTGTAGCTGCGGTATGTTGAGGTGAGAGTGGAGCTCAGGGCGTGTAGTTGTGAGCAAAATTTTTTCCGTTTGGCGTGTGTATAGGACATGATGTGTCCCCTAAGGACGGCCTTTGCCGCCCCCCAAAAGATTGGTGAATCTAATTGTTGATCGCTATTGTCTGAGGTGTAGTTATGCCAGGACTGTTTGAGGTGAAGCATAAAATCAGTAGACTGGCTGAGGTAGGCTGGAAATCGCCATCTCAAGGCGGTGCGTTGTGGTAATCCTAGTTGGAGACGGAGAGATATAGGGGCGTGGTCCGAGATGATAATATTCTCGATAGACGTATAAGTGATTTTGGGTAGGAGATTGGTGCCGGTAAAGATGTAGTCGATTCTGGAGTGGGATGAATGGGGGTGGGAATAAAAGGAATAGTCTTTTTGGGTGGGGTGGAGTATTCTCCACGGGTCTAGGAGGTTTAGTTGGGTACAGAAGGAGGAGAGCAAGTGGGTGTGGGGAGTAGAGGTAGTAGCACTTACCCTGGATCTGTCCATGGATGGGTCGACGACCGTGTTAAAATCTCCGCCAACTATCAAGTTTTGGCCTCCCCAGGTTATAAGGGTCGATAGCAGATCTGCAAAAAAAGAATCTGGTGAAGTATTTGGTGCATATACGTTAAGGAGAGTGTATGTCGTGTTTTGTATGTTTATATCTAATAATAAAAATCTGCCCTCTGGGTCTAGCTGTTTTCTGAGGATTGAGTGTTGTAGGTTGGCATGGATTAAAATCGCCACACCCCTAGATTTCGCGTGATAGGGAGAAGATATGCAACTCCCTATCCACGGGGCACGGAGGGTGTGTCTAGGATCATCCAACCAGTGTGTCTCTTGTAAAAATACAATCTGAGGAGACAAACGTTTCAAATGAGCCAGCACTTTTTTCCGTTTGACCGGGTGATTAAGGCCCTCTACGTTCCAAGATACCATGTGGAGTAGTGTGGCCACTGGGTCTACGTCTATGGGAGTTTGTGAGTGGGAGTCGGAGGGCATATTATCCCACTCCCATCGGGAAAAATATCATTAGAAAGGTTGGAAGGATAAGATGGGGTCCCACCCCGACCCAGCGAACGGGGGGGGGGGTTTCCCAGTGGGGGGAGGGGGCTCAGACTCAGGCAGGCACAACTGACAAAACATAAAAACAATAACATAAGTAGTTTCCAACTATGGAAACCTAAACAACAGAAAATATACATGAGTGCGGGATATTCGCACTCCTTATATTCTGCATTTGAGACCCGAAAAGAAGGTTCGGATAGTGTTTAGCCATAATCAAAAAGAGTCACATGGTGATCAAGTGGAAGGAAGGGCGAAGTGTAGCCTAGCTTCGTCTGGATCTTCAAAGAACTTCGGACGTCCGTCTTCAAAAACTCTGAGGCGCGCTGGGTATAGTAGTGCGAATTTGATCTTTGCCTCGAAGAGGTGTCTGCATATGGGGGCAAACTCTTTGCGTTTCGCCGCCACCACAGCTGAGAAGTCCTGAAAGATGAGAAGGCGTTCTCCGTTGATCGTCAGATTGGCTGTTTTTCGGTATTGGTCTAGGAGTCTCGTTTTATCTGCGGAATTTAAGATCCTCATGATGACCGGACGTGGGCGGCCTGATGGGTTTTTCCGTTCTGGGCCTAATCTGTGTGCTCTTTCAATGATCAGGGGGGATCCCTTGAGGTTCATGGACAGTTGTTCTGGGATGGCTAGCGAGAGGAGATCTAAGAGCTCGTGGCCTTTTACGGATTCGGGGATACCGATGACTCGTAGGTTATTTCTTCTGCTGCGATTTTCCAAGTCATCGAGCTTATCCGAGAGATCCGCGACTTCGAGTTGTTTCGCCTGTAAGGTTCTTTGAGCTTCAGTCAGGTCATCCTCTAGGGCCGAGATCCTTTGCTCTGCCTTATCCAGGCGAGTGGAGTGTTGTTACAAGTTCAAGTTCAAGTTCAAGTTACAAGTTCAAGTTTATTGTCATCAGCCAAAACAAATTGACAGACGAAATTACATTGTACAAGGCATCAAATAGTAGCAAGCGAGAACATAAAACAAACATAAAAATAAATCATTCGTTTAACATACGTACAGCAGATGGGATAAAACTAACCCTAAACCGGTTGGTACGAGCCATCAGAGAACGAAATCTCTTTAGTGACGGAAGTTTTACAAAAAGCATATTAAAAGGATGAGCACTATCTAGTAAAATACACCTGGCTTTGCTTAAAACCCTACTCCTATACAAATCATCAAAGCTAGGCAGTGGTGAACCAATAATTTTACTAGCCGATTTCCTTATCCTCTCTAATGCCCATCGATCTTTTAGAGTACAACCGCCATACCATGCCACGATCCCATAACTAAGAATGCTCTCTATCGAGCACCTATAAAAATTTAACATGGTCTGAGCACCAACACCTGCGGCCCTTAAACGCCGCAGGAAGAAAAGTCGTTGTTGAGCCTTTTTTCCTATCGATAGCAAGTGCTCAGACCAAGTCAAGCATGACGAGATCTGAATACCTAAAAACCGGAATGAGTTAACCATTTCCACTTCCTGATCGCCAACAAACACTGGTAACTTCGGTAGCTGCCTTCTCCTAAAATCAATAATCAGTTCTTTTGTCTTCCCACTATTTAAAAATAAATGATTTTCATTACTCCAATTAACTAACTTTGCAACTTCCGTCCTGTATGCCAGCTCATCATTACCACTAATTAACCCAACTACGGCAATATCATCCGCAAATTTAATCAATTTAACTGATGCGTCTGCTGATACACAATCATAAGTAAACAATGAATATAAAAAAGGACTAAGAACACAACCCTGGGGTACACCTGTATTAATTTGTGCCTCGTCAGACCTAATACTGCCCATTTTAACCACTTGAGGACGATTAGTCAAAAATGCTAAAATCCAATTACAAGTGAAACAATCAAGGCCTAATGCGGATAATTTATTAATTAGGGAGATTGGAATCACTGTGTTAAAAGCCGAACTAAAATCAACAAATAAAATCCTAACATAGGCATTACTCACTTCCAAATGGGACAGAGTAAAGTGCAACAGTGAAATAATCTCATCATCAGTGCATCGGTTTTGTCTGTAGGCAAACTGAAATGGGTCAAAATCGGCAGAGAAAAAAGATTTAATATGATTCAGTACCAGTCTCTCAAAACATTTCGTTATGAGAGGTGTTAATGCTATAGGCCGATAGTCATTTAAGCCTTTTACTAACCCTTTCTTCGGGACGGGGACAATACTAGTCATCTTAAAGCACCTCGGTACTACACAGTGCGTGAGTGATAGATTAAACAAAATTGTCAATATTCCACACAATTGCTCCGCACAACCATGGAGAACCTTCCCTTGAATGCCGTCAGGCCCTGCTGCCTTACCAGGATTTATTTGACGCAGACATTTAGCCACAGTGGCCTCGTCAAGTACTAGGGGGGTATCACCCATACTAGGACATAGCGGTGACTGGGATAAGTTGTTACTCTCCTCAAATCTGCAATAAAATAAATTCAGATCCTCCACCAGTGCCTTACTAGTCACACCAAAATCATGCTTCTTAGCTTTACACCCCGTCACCTCATATATCAGTTGCCACAGACTCCTCGGATTCTTATTCAAGGAGCTAAGATCTTCGATCTTTTTTGAGTAGCTAATTTTCGCCTTTTTTATACCTACCCTAAGTTGAGCCCTAGCAAGTCTTAAAACAGCCTGATCACCAATCCTAAAAGCACTATCCCTAGCTTTAATCAAAGCACGAACCTCCCCGTTTAACCAAGGTTTCTCATTGGGGAAAGTTTTTATTACCTTCTTTATCGTAACACTCTCTATACATGTGTTAATATAACAAAAAATCAGAGAAGCCAATAAATCAGTCTCAATTGATCCATTGATCAAACTCTCTTCAATAAACAGTTCCCAATTTGTAAATTCCAACATATCCTGCAACCTCATCATTGCCCCATCAGGCCAGATAGTAACAATTTTAACCTCAGGCTTTGCTCTTTTAACCTGTGGTTTATAAATAGGCCGCAAAAATAGGGACAAATGATCAGAGTTGCCGATATGAGGACAAGCGGAAGTCTCAAATGCTAAACTTAGATTAGAATAGACCTGATCTAAAGTGTGTGTACCCCTTGTGGGAATTAACACATACTTATGAAATCTTGGCATAACTTTGTTAAAATCCGCCTGATTAAAATCACCTGCCACAATAAAACATGCTTCAGCATAACTAGTCTGTAAAGAACTTACGACATTAAAAAGAATCTCCAAAGCCTGATTAACATTCGCACTAGGGGGTATATAAACAGCAACAATAATTATAACAGAAATTTCCCTAGGTAGGTAAAAAGGTCTACACTTAACAATCAAATATTCAATATCCACTGAACAGAAAGAATCAAGCAAAGTAGCATCGGCACACCATGACCTATGCATAAAAACACAGAGTTGGGTTAATAGAGTTGATGATGATTCGATAGCTTCCTTTATGCCCGCTAGTTTTTCGTCGAGAAGAGGGCCTAGTACCGCCAGTAGCTCTTTGTGCTTCATCTTGGGTTGTTTGGCAGGCGGTTTAGATTTGCGGGAGCTTCTGGAAAGTGAGCGTGTAGTAGAGTGATCAGAGTCCGATGAGTCTATTTCCGGGGTGTCCTCTCGGGTTTGTTGGTCAGTCCCTGCGGGCATTACGGATAGGGGTATCAAGAATTTTTCCATGCAGGGTCGCCCAGAGGGGGAGGTTAAGGCTAGAAACACTAGGTGCTTAGGTAGTAAATGATGTAGTGGGTCTCATATGCTAGGTGGTTATTTATTGCTGGTCTTCATTTAGTGCGTTGCAGGTGCTCATCAAATATGGCATCTAGCTCACTAAAGCAGAGATCAGGGTGAGGGGGGTATGGGTATCTCTTGACCGATGTTGAGGAGGTTGTCAGAGGTATGGATAAGAGTTGCAATAGGCTTGATTTTCGCTATCAGCAGCCGCCGCCCCGATTCCGCAGTCCGGGTCTGGTGAGAGCGGGGTGTTGAGGGATGTCTGACAGGGAGGCAGGTGTCGGCTGAGTCCTCAGGCTTCCGGCGCGGGAGCCGCCGAAGTTGAGGCCTCGGCTTTTGCTCTGTGACTGGGCCGCAATCTGCGGGAGCGTCCACGTTGCTCCCCGATTCCGCGGTCCGGGTCTGATGAGAGCGGGGTGTTGAGGGGAGGGTTAGTGAGTGGGGGTAATGGATAGGAGCGGGTCTTGACGGTCCTGGAGCGGATTTTTGATGTTTTAAAGCAGGAGCTCCTCCAGGCTGCGACTGCTCTTCTCCTGTGCCAGGCCACGCCCCCCAGGCCTCACCTCCCACATCCGCAGGGTACACCCGTCGGTTCCACAAACCTCACCAGCTGTTGCAGGTCTCTGTTATACAGGAGAATATACCCCAGGTCGCCAGGGAGCAATGTGATTAATATAAAATTTGATCCCAAGGCAGGAGTTCCAGCTCAACACATCCGTTCGGGCTGCTGCCAAGCCACGCCCCTCCACATCGGTTATTTCAAGATGATATACAATGATGATGATGATTCCCCTCCGGTTGTCAGAGAGGAGACCTGTGGGCATGCAGGATTATAGGGATAAATGTGTAGCAGCTGTAAATCCAGAAGCAACCACCAGAGGGAGCTCCTATTACAGCCTATCTCCAGCTATGAAGCAGGATGGGTGCCTCGCCAACCTCAAGATGGCCGCCGCCAGTCGATGAGACCAGGTCCCTCCGGAGCTCTCCCGGTCGCCATCCACCGTCAGCGGGGTGGGGGAGCTGTCAAACGGGGGTATGTGAGGCGGGGGGCGGGTGTCAGGCGTCCGCGGTGGCCGGGGGGCCGGCGAGGCAGCGCAGATGATGGGGTTTTAGGCGGCGCCAACCACAAGATGGCCGCCGGCCGTCCGTTCTGTGTGTCCCGGCCACTGTCTCCTGCAGGCCGCCCGGTCTCCGGTCCTCTCTGGGGTTTACTGGGCAGGGTGTCCGACCTCCGGAGAGCTGCTTAGGTGGAGGGGAAAGTCTGTGCAACCGCCGCTCCGGGCCCGGCGGTCCCCCGTCCTCACCCCAAAATCGAGGCCCCGGCTTCAGGGACAGAGGTAGGCCGCAATCCGCAGGGGGCAGCGCAGGGCCCCCCCGATTCCGCAGCCTCAACCTCTGTATGCAGGGTGGTTCAGCAGGGCTTAGGGGCTGTGTGATTATACAGAAGCCCTCAGATTTGGGCCAGGGGGTCCCTCTTAAAAAGTTGCTGGCTGGAGCTCTGCACAATCCTGACCTCCCTCGATGCCAGCCAGGCCACGCCCCCGTCTTTTCATTTTTCTAGCGAGAGGCTGAGTTCTTCCATCCTCATGTGAAGCTGAACCACTAGCCATGAACATAGGCCAGGGCCTCAGCCGTTCCTTGCCACTCCGTGTGGTAAATGGCATATTGGCAAGTTTACGCTTCTCCTCCGACAATTTTATTTTAGATTTTGGAGTCCTTTTTTTACTGATATTTGGTGTTTTGGATTTGACATGCTCTGTACTATGACATTGGGCATCGGCCTTGGCAGACGACGTTGCTGGCATTTCATCGTCTCGGCCATGACTAGTGGCAGCAGCTTCAGCACGAGGTGGAAGTGGATCTTGATCTTTCCCTAATTTTGGAACCTCAACATTTTTGTTCTCCATATTTTAATAGGCACAACTAAAAGGCACCTCAGGTAAACAATGGAGATGGATGGATACTAGTATACTTATGGATGGACGAGCGACTGCCGACACAGAGGTAGCTACAGCCGTGGACTACCGTACTGTGTCTGCTGCTAATATAGACTGGATGATAATGAGATGAAATCAATATATATTATATCACACTAGTACTGCAGCCGGACAGGTAGATATATTTATTATGTAATGACTGATGACGGACCTGCTGGACACTGTCAGCTCAGCAGCACCGCAGACTGCTACAGTAAGCTACTATAGTAGTATGTATAAAGAAGAAAGAAAAAAAAAAACCACGGGTAGGTGGTATACAATTATGGATGGACGAGCGACTGCCGACACAGAGGTAGCTACAGCCGTGGACTACCGTACTGTGTCTGCTGCTAATATAGACTGGATGATAATGAGATGAAATCAATATATATTATATCACACTAGTACTGCAGCCGGACAGGTAGATATATTTATTATGTAATGACTGATGACGGACCTGCTGGACACTGTCAGCTCAGCAGCACCGCAGACTGCTACAGTAAGCTACTATAGTAGTATGTATAAAGGAAAAAAAAAAACACGGGTAGGTGGTATACAATTATGGATGGACGAGCGACTGCCGACACAGAGGTAGCTACAGCCGTGGACTACCGTACTGTGTCTGCTGCTAATATAAACTGGATGATAATGAGATGAAATCAATATATATTATATCACACTAGTACTGCAGCCGGACAGGTAGATATATTTATTATGTAATGACTGATGACGGACCTGCTGGACACTGTCAGCTCAGCAGCACCGCAGACTGCTACAGTAAGCTACTATAGTAGTATGTATAAAGAAGAAAGAAAAAAAAAAAACACGGGTAGGTGGTATACAATTATGGATGGACGAGCGACTGCCGACACAGAGGTAGCTACAGCCGTGGACTACCGTACTGTGTCTGCTGCTAATATAGACTGGATGATAATGAGATGAAATCAATATATATTATATCACACTAGTACTGCAGCCGGACAGGTAGATATATTTATTATGTAATGACTGATGACGGACCTGCTGGACACAGTCAGCTCAGCAGCACCGCAGACTGCTACAGTAAGCTACTATAGTAGTATGTATAAAGAAGAAAGAAAAAAAAAACACGGGTAGGTGGTATACAATTATGGATGGACGAGCGACTGCCGACACAGAGGTAGCTACAGCCGTGGACTACCGTACTGTGTCTGCTGCTAATATAGACTGGATGATAATGAGATGAAATCAATATATATTATATCACACTAGTACTGCAGCCGGACAGGTAGATATATTTATTATGTAATGACTGATGACGGACCTGCTGGACACTGTCAGCTCAGCAGCACCGCAGACTGCTACAGTAAGCTACTATAGTAGTATGTATAAAGAAGAAAAAAAAAAACACGGGTAGGTGGTATACAATTATGGATGGACGAGCGACTGCCGACACAGAGGTAGCTACAGCCATGGACTACCGTACTGTGTCTGCTGCTAATATAGACTGGATGATAATGAGATGAAATCAATATATATTATATCACACTAGTACTGCAGCCGGACAGGTATATATATTTATTATGTAATGACTGATGACGGACCTGCTGGACACTGTCAGCTCAGCAGCACCGCAGACTGCTACAGTAAGCTACTATAGTAGTATGTATAAAGAAGAAAGAAAAAAAAAAACCACGGGTAGGTGGTATACAATTATGGATGGACGAGCGACTGCCGACACAGAGGTAGCTACAGCCGTGGACTACCGTACTGTGTCTGCTGCTAACATAGACTGGATGATAATGAGATGAAATCAATATATATATATATATAATATCACTAGTACTGCAGCCGGACAGGTATATATATTTATTATGTAATGACTGATGACGGACCTGCTGGACACAGTCAGCTCAGCAGCACCGCAGACTGCTACAGTAAGCTACTATAGTAGTATGTATAAAGAAGAAAGAAAAAGAAAAAACCACGGGTAGGTGGTATACAATATTATATATATATTATATACAATTATATATATATATATATATATATTAAACTGGTGGTGACTGGTGGTCAGGTCACTGGTCACACTATCAGCAACTTGCAAGTAATACTCCTAAGCAGACAATCACAATATATATTATACTGGTAGTCAGTGTGGTCACAATGGCAGTGTGGCACTCTGGCAGCAAAAGTGTGCACTGTACGTTATATGTACTCCTGAGTCCTGCTCTCAGACTCTAACTGCTCCCCACTGTCAGTGTCTCCCCCACAAGTCAGATAATATACAGTCACACTATCTATCACTTCAGCAAGTAACTAGTACTCCTCCTAATGCTCCCCAAAATTACTACTGTGTCTCTCTCTACTGTCTCACTCTCTTCTCTATAAACGGAGAGGACGCCAGCCACGTCCTCTCCCTATGAATCTCAATGCACGTGTGAAAATGGCGGCGACGCGCGGCTCCTTATATAGAATCCGAGTCTCGCGATAGAATCCGAGCCTCGCGAGAATCCGACAGCGGGATGATGACGTTCGGGCGCGCTCGGGTTAACCGAGCAAGGCGGGAAGATCCGAGTCGCTCGGACCCGTGTAAAAAAACATGAAGTTCGGGCGGGTTCGGATTCCGAGGAACCGAACCCGCTCATCCCTACTCAAAACTTTTCTGGTATAATAAACAAAAGATATCAATATGCTGATACTGCCAGTCTGCCACAAAAGTCCTTAATACAAACGGGATAACGAACAGTCAATTTAAAACAAAGTATTGAAATTATGAAAATGTCCTGCAATGCGTAGTATCTAGCTCCTGGTAGACATTGTTGCTAGGAGCAATGCCTGACCCTATATGGGGTTCAGTCCGGGTGGTTGGTGACAATAAAGTCTAGATGGGAACAGTTGTGTCAGTCGGGTGGCGGCGTCCCGCTCGTCCGAGTAGCTGAGTGCACTTAGGTGTACCTTATGAGAGCTGGTCTTCACGGTGTCTGGGGGGGGGGGGGGGGCACTATCCGGATCAGTGCTGGAAACAGTACCCTCCAGACTGGTTGACCTTTTGCAGCTCTGATCTCCTGCCGGGCGCCGGCGCACTGACGCTACCCCGGATACCGTGTGCTGCAAGCGTGGGACCTGTCTCGGCGGGTGGTGTGTTAACCAGCAGCGGCTGACTACACTCCCGCCGTACGGAGCTCTGTCTCTTTCAGTGGAGTGATCCCCAAGCCAGGGCACATTTGATCCTTACAGTGTTATAGGCATGTAGGTGAAGGTGACCACCCACATCTACTATTTCTCTTACGTCCCAGAGGATGCTGGGGACTCCGTAAGGACCATGGGGTATAGACGGGCTCCGCAGGAGATAGGGCACCTAAAAAGAACTTTGACTATGGGTGTGCACTGGCTCTTCCCTCTATGCCCCTCCTCCAGACCTCAGTTAGATCTTGTGCCCAGAGGAGAATGGGTGCACTGCAGAGAGCTCTCCAGAGTTTTCTGTGGAAAAATAATTTTGTTAGGTTTTTTATTTTCAGGGAGTCCTGTTGGCAACAGGCTCCCTGCATCGTGGGACCGAGGAGAGAGAAGCAGAGCTGGCTTGTCAAGTTGGGCTCTGTTTCTAAGGCTACTGGACACCATTAGCTCCAGAGGGAGTCGGAACACAGGTCTCACCTGGGGTTCGTCCCGGAGCCGCGCCGCCGTCCTCCTCACAGATGCCGAAGATAGAAGCCGGGTGAGTATGAGAAGGCAGAAGACATCATAGGCGGCAGAAGACATCAGATCTTCATGAGGTAAGGCGCGCAGCGGTAAGCTGCGCGCCATTGCTCCCATTCACACACACAGAGCAGCACTGAAGGGTGCAGGGCGCAGGGGGGTGCGCCCTGGGCAGCAATAAACATCACATTTGGGCACTGACAAGGTAGATTAGGCTGCTGGTCAGTAATTCTACGATCCCCCGCCATTTTCTCTAAAAAAATCACAGGGACCGAAGCCCGCCGTCGGGTGGGCGGAGCTTGATCCCCAGCATTAACCAGCGCCATTTTCTCCACAGAAGCTGCATGAGGAAAACGCTGGCTCCCTGGTCTCTCCCCTGCTGAACATTCAGGCTGGAAAAAAGAGGAGGGGGGCATTTTGAGCGCAGTGAGTGGGAATCTGGTCATTTTATATATATATATAAAAGCGCTATCTGGTCATATTTTTCCAGTGTTATTAAGCGCTGGGTGTGTGCTGGCATACTCTCTCTCTGTCTCTCCTAAGGGCCTGGTTGGGGTTTTGTCCCCTTATAGGTTAATCCCTGTGTGTGTGTGGGGTGTCGGTACGTGGTGTCGACATGTCTGAAGCGGAAGGCTTTTCCAAGGAGGAGGTGGAGCAAATGAGTGGTGTGTCCTCGTCGGTTGTGCCGACTCCAGATTGGATGGACATGTGGCATATGTTGAATGCAAGTGTGGCATCTTTACATAAAAAGCTTGATAGGGCTGATTTAGGGGGGACATCAGGGGGTCAATCCTCAGATTGGACCGACTCACAGGGCCCGTCTGGGTCTCAAAAGCGTCTCTTAACACAAGACACTAATACCAACACGGATTCTGATTCCAGTGTCGACTATGATGAAGTAAAATTGCACCCTAGGGTGACTAAAACCATTCAGTGTATGATTGTGGCAATAAGGGATTTGTTGCATATTGTGGATGAACCCTCTGTCCCAGACACAAGGGTACACATGTTTAAGGAAAAGAAACAGATTATTAACTTTCCAACATCTCATGAATTAAATGAATTCTTTGGAAAAGCTTGGGAGACTCCGGATAAGAGACCGCAGATCCCCAAAATAATTTTTATGGCATACCCTTTCCCTAAGCAGGACAGGGAGATTTGGGAATCACCCCCCACTGTGGACAAAGCCCTGACGCGCTTGTCCAAGAAAGTGGCGCTACCGTCTCCTGACACAGCAGCCCTTAATGACCCTGCAGATCGCAGGCAAGAAACTACCTTAAAGTGTATTTATTCTCATACGGGTGCTGTGCTAAGACCGACAATTGCGTCGGCATGGGTGTGTAGCCCAAATTGCAGCTTGGACAGATGAGCTGACAGATCAATTTGATAATATGGATAAGGATACTATATTCCTAACTCTAGCCCATATTAAAGACGCAGTCTTATTTATGAGGGATGCTCAAAGGGACATTGGATTGCTAGCTTCTAGGGCCAATGCCATGTCTGTCTCAGCGAGAAGAGCCTTATGGACTCGCCAATGGACGGGTGATGCGGATTCCAAGAAACATATGGAAGTACTACCCTACAAGGGTGATGTATTGTTTGGGGATGGGCTGACAGACCTGGTTTCCACAGCCACAGCAGGTAAATCACATTTTTTACCTTATATACCCCAACAGCAAAAGAAAGTAACACCCTATCAGATGCAGTCTTTTCGGTCGCACAAGTCCTAAAGAGGTCGGGGATCCTCTTTCCTCACCAGAGGTAAGGGCAGAGGCAAGAGAGCACCTGCTTCGGCAGGTGCCCAGGAACCAAAGTCCTTCCCGGCTGCTCCAAAACCCACAGCATGACGCTGGGGCTCCCCTGAGGGAGTCCGCACCGGTGGGGGCACGTCTTCGACTTTTCAGTCAGGCCTGGGTCAGTTCGGACCTGAATCCCTGGGTGTTGGAAATAGTTTCCCAGGGTTACAAATTGGAATTCGAGGAGGTGCCCCCGCGCCGATTTTTCAAATCGGCCCTACCAGCTTCCACATCGGAAAGGGGTGTAGTGTTAGCTGCAATTCAAACGCTGTGTATACAGCAAGTGATAATCAAGGTTCCCCTGCACCAGCAGGGAAGAGGTTACTATTCAACCCTATTTGTGGTCCCGAAACCGGACGGTTCGGTCAGACCTATTTTGAATCTGAAATCCCTAAACCTGTACATAAGAAGATTCAAAATTGAATCTCTCAGAGCGATAATAGCCAACATGGAGGAGGGGGAGTTTATGGTGTCTATGGACATAAAGGATGCGTACCTTCATGTCCCAATATATGCCCCCCATCAGGAACACCTGAGATTCGCTGTACAGGATTGTCATTACCAATTTCAGACGTGGCCATTTGGACTCTCCACGGCGCCGAGGATTTTCACCAAGATAATGGCAGAAATGATGGAGGTCCTGCGCAAACATGGAGTCACAATTATTCCATACTTGGACAATCTCCTGATAAAAGCGAGATCAAGGGAGAAATTGCTGAACAGTGTGGCGCTCTCGTTGAGAGTGCTCCAGCAACACGGTTGGATTCTAAATCTACCGAAGTCACAGTTGATTCAGACAACTCGACTACCGTTCCTAGGTATGATACTGGATACGGAACAAATTAAGGTCTTCCTCCCAATAGAGAAAGCCCAAGACATACAGAACATGGTCAGAGACCTGCTAAAACCGAAAAGGGTGTCAGTTCACCAATGCACTCGAGGTCTGGGGAAAATGGTGGCGGCCTACGAGGCCATTGCCTTCGGCAGGTTCCATGCAAGGACTTTTCAATGGGACCTTCTGGACAAGTGGTCCGGGTCCCATCTGCACTTACATCGGAAAATAACTCTGTCCCCAGGGACCAGAGTGTCCCTCCTGTGGTGGTTGCAAAGTGCTCACCTCCTGGAGGGTCGCAGGTTCGGAATTCAGGATTGGATCCTGGTTACCACGGATGCGAGCCTCCGAGGATGGGGAGCGGTCACACAGGGAAAACATTTTCAGGGTCTTTGGTCAGACCAGGAGTCCTGTCTACACATCAATGTGTTGGAACTCAGGGCCATTTACAACGGCCTTCGACAAGCGGAGAGTTTTCTTCAAAACCTACCGGTTCTTATTCAATCAGACAATGTCACAGCAGTGGCTCATGTGAATCGCCAAGGCAGGACAAAAAGCAGAGTCGCGATGGCGGAAGCCACAAGGATCCTTCGCTGGGCGAAAAATCATGTAAGCGCTCTGTTAGCTGTCTTCATTCCAGGAGTGGACAACTGGGAAGCAGACTTCCTCAGCAGACACGATCTCCATCCAGGAGAGTGGGGACTTCATCAAGAGGTCTTTGCAGAAGTAACACGTCTTTGGGGAACTCCACAAATAGACATGATGGCGTCACGCCTCAACAAAAAACTTCAGAGGTACTGCGCCAGGTCTCGGGACCCTCAGGCAATAGCAGTGGATGCTCTGGTAACACCGTGGGTGTTCAAATCGGTCTACGTGTTTCCTCCTCTTCCTCTCATCACAAAAGTGTTGAGGATCATAAGACGAAGAATAGTACGAACGATACTCGTTGTCCCAGACTGGCCCCGAAGGGCCTGGTACTCGGATCTACAAGAAATGCTCACAGGAGATCCCTGGCCTCTTCCTCTGAGGGAAGACCTGTTGCAGCAGGGGCACTGTGTATTTCAAGACTTACCGCGGTTACGTTTGACGGCATGGCGGTTGAACGCCGAATCCTAGCGAAAAAGGGGATTCCGGAAGAGGTCATCCCTACGTTAATAAAGGCTAGGAAGGTGGTGATGATAAAACATTATCACCGTATCTGGCGAAAGTATGTGTCTTGGTGTGAGACCAAGAATGCACCTACGGAAGATTTTCATCTGGGTCGTCTTCTCCACTTCCTACAGACAGGAGTGGATATGGGCCTGAAATTAGGCTCTGTTAAGGTACAGATTTCGGCCCTCTCGATTTTCTTTCAGAAGGAATTGGCTTCTCTTCCAGAAGTCCAGACGTTTGTAAAGGGAGTGCTGCACATCCAGCCCCCTTTTGTGCCTCCAGTGGCACCATGGGACCTGAACGTGGTTGTGACAGGACGATACCGTACGGAAGCACTCGCAGCTTCCGCGTCCCGTTGACTGCGCACAGAATGGAAGGTCAAGCCGCACGAGGCCTGACCACATAGGGGATTCCCGCTTACCGTCAGTAACCGCCTGTTACTGACTCCACCCACTGCGCTGTGGGCGGGTTCTCGCTGCCACCACCAAACTCCTAACCTGCCGTGGCGTTTGGAACCACGGTTCTGCTCTGTATGTGCCGACGCACTGATTTACCACACCTGTGTGGTGTCGACGAATCCCCACTAGCCACTTGCTAGGCCTCTACCGGTAGCTGGCGGAAGGCGGAGCTTGGAGACGTCAGGTGCTTCCCTGGACAGCCGGAGAACGGGGCTAGGTTTGGCCTAACCCTGTTGGTCACAAGATGAAGCAGTCTTCTTGAGGCAAAGGTGTTTATTGCTCAAATAACCTTTAAAAAGGCTCCTCCCTATTGCTAGGGGCAACAGCATACAATCAAGATCTTTTCAGCAGAAGAAGATGTTACAATACACACTCCTATGGGCCAACTGCCCTTCTTTTATCCCTCTCCAAGACCCCTTACCACAGGGGGTAAGCCCGCCCTGTGGTGCACAACCAATCAATGTTTACCCATGAGCTGTGCATGCTCTGGTCTCATGCACACCTAACATTGTTCCCTATGGACAGTGGGGAGTGGTCGGTCTCCTTTGTCTCTCCCATCTGGGAGAGCAGGGTACTCCCACGGTGCCGTTCAGTCTGGCTGGGGGGAGGTTTTCCCTCCTAAACTGACTTCCAGAAACCTGCCCGGGACCCCTCTCACTGCCTGCAGCCTGGATTTGGGCTCCAGAGCTGGGCAGCCTGGCTCCCCGGTCCAGGTCTCTGGTCCACTACGGCTGATCTCCATGGAGCTCCAAGAAACCACTCAGCTTGCTTCACAGCTAAGCTGCTCCTCTCTCTTCCTGTACCCCTTGGAACTATGAGGCTGGATGGGAAAACATTCCGTTTTTGGGGAAAAGGTCTGGGAGAATCCATCAGCCTGCACAGCCATGGATTCCCCCCTCCTGGGACACACAATCAAGTAAGTGCAATTTCTCTTTAAATACATTACATTTTAAATCACACTGTACATTTCCCTGTAACTATACACTGAGCCTGTGCCCTGCACAGACTCTACATACTCAGGCACTGCAGTGCCTTCCCTAGCCCTGCAGCCTGGCTGCTAGGGCTCTCTGTGTGCTGGAGGTATGGGGCTGGCTTCCCCCACCCTCCAGCCTGTCTGCCTGCCACTGGGGTCCAGGGAGCTGGCTCCCCCTGTCCCCCCAGTGTGGCACTACCTTTGTGGCCTCGCCGCACGCAGCGGCGCACCCCCCTGTACCTAAGTCCGGCGGCCCGGGACACTTGTCCCGGCCGCCGTGACTCTGGCTTTGTTTCAGCGCTGAGGCGCCGGGAGCGTAGCTCCCGGACCCCAGCGCTCACCATCCTGCTGCCCGCCTAATTCACCCACGCCGCTAGGGAGCCGGCTAGCCCGGTCTCCCATGAGCGGCGCTGACTGTCTTGTGGCCTCGCTGCAGCGTCCGGCGGGGAGCCGGGCTGCAGCGCACCCCCCTCGCCGGCTAGCAGCCCGGGACGTCCGTCCCGGCTGCTGCGGCTGGCCACCTGTGCTGGGCTGAGGCGCTGGGAGCAGAGCTCCCGGCCCCCAGCGGCGGCTCTCACATAGAGCACTGCAGCGGGAGCCGAGCTCCCAGCCGCAGCGCTCACCCTTCTCCCCGGCGCGCACACTCCAGTGCGCCCGGGGCTACACTGACCGCTGCCGTGAGCGGAGCTCCCGGACTCCGGCGGTCAGCGGCTGCCTCCTCTCCCCCGGCGCGCACACTCTGCTGAGCGCGCCGGGGGCTGTCCTCCCTGCCGTGGTCTCCGGAGAGGTCCGGGACCACGGCACAACCATAAAATACATTTTTTATATTAATAAAACACGGCGCCTAGCGCCCACAATACATTTTTAAATCTGGCGCCAAGCGCCCATTGTCTTTAACAAATGGCGCCGGGCACTAGGGATTAACCCCTTCAGTGCCGAGGCGGCCATTTGCCTCGTGGCTGGGGCTCTCCGGCCACACTCCTCCCCCCCCATTCAAGCGGGTCAACCAGGGACCCATGTCCCAACGATTTGGGTCCTGGTCCCGCAGTCCGTTGGGGTGAAGGGGACGCTACCTGGGGGGTGTAGGCTCTGGCCTAGACAGTTCATCCATAGTGTAGTGGGCCTCTCTTCGTGGGTGCACAATGTTCAAATAGTCCACCTGAAGTCCAAGTTCAAGGCTCCACCACAAAAGTCTGTCCAATTCCCCCAAGGTAGGTTGCAGCCACCTAACAGGTAGGTGGTAAGTCACCACTGTGGGGGGCCGGTTACAAACAAGTGCAACCCACGGTGTCCCAACTGTGGCATACCCGACCTCCCACAATAGCAGTTTTCTACTCAAACAGGCCACAGGGTGCTCCTGCCCATATGGCTCTTTCTGGCTCGGTACAGCTCCCAGTCCGTGCAGTGGCGCAATAGTTCGTAACACACAGTCCTGGTCAAGAATGTGCGCCATCAGCACTGGAGCGGGTACCCGAGTCTTCTTCAATGACTGGAATGCCAACTCGCAAGCAGGTGCAAAGTCCACTGACTTGGGAATGCCCTTCCTAGCCATCTCTGTCAAGGGGTTCACTACAGGACTAAAGTCAATGACAACATGTCCGTAGGGCCTTACAGGTTCTAAGGTCAGTACCGGTCTGGGTGATGTGGGTCGGGGACAGCCTCTGGTTGCCTCCACCCCCTCTGGGTTGGGCCTACCCCTGTCTCCTCCCACATGGTGCCCCAGGCACTGCACCTCCGTCATTCCTACCTGGCAACTGTCTGCCCTAACTGTCAGACCTGCCCTCCAATCCTCTTCTGTCGACCTATGACTCGGGAAACCTACCCTGTCACCTAGGCCTACTCCTTCCTCCTCGTCCGCTACCTGTGCCACAGGGATGGCGGCCAGACCACCAGCCTCTGGATCCTGTGTGGCATCCACTACAGGGAGGCTGCGTGTCTTCCCCGATCTACTGCGCACAGGCAGGGGACCTGCTATGTCCACAGCAACTTGCTGCAAGGGTTCTCCTATGGGCAGAGGCCCAGAGACAACACAACCGCTGGAGTGCCCCGGCTGCCAACGCATGGCACCAGCCTTACAGTTGGTCTGGGCGTCATCCGACATTCCAGACCAGGGTAAGCTCTGTGTCAGGCACTTCAGGGTACGGTCTGTCTCCGGGTTACTGTCCAAAGGGGTTTCGCTGGCAACCGACACCGGTTGCGCAGGAACGTTCCCTGAGGGGACCAGTTGGACACATTCCCTATCTGGTCTATCCCCTCCCACTTTCCTGGCTACCCTGTACCTTAACCCTTCCCGCCAGGTCAAACTTCCTGCCCCAACCCTGTCAAGGCCGCTGCCAGAGTGGCGCCTCATGCCTTTTGGGGATGGGTCAGAGAGTTGAGCCTCCCTAAACTCCTGCCTGTGGCCCTCAATCTCTCCTAAATTGGGACACTCTACAGGGGGATCCAGGTGGGGACTACTAGGGTCAGTCTGGTAGGGGTCAGTCATGGAAAAGTCAATGTGGTTTCTCATACTCACCGCCGGAGTTGGCAAACCACTTGGGTCAGGAACATCATTGGGCACCCCCACAGGATCACACGAGCTGGAACCGACATCCTCTGCGTTGCTAGGGGACGTAGGCATACCAGAGGCAAAAGGCATGCGGGGTCGATGTACTGATCTAGCCGCTGTGATCTTTTCCTCTGGGCTGGTTGATGCTGTGGTTGGCTGTGCTGGCAGTTGTCTAGCAGCTGTAGTCTTTTCCTCTGGGCTGGGCTGTGCTGGAGTAGCTGATGTCAACGGTGGTTTTGGAACTTGACTCCGGGAAATGGCGCCAACAAACGTAGTGACGATCCCACCACCCAGATCATTTCCTAGGACCACATCAGTTGGGAGACCATCCATGACGGCAACTTCTCGCAACTCTGGTCCAGCTCCCCAGTCCAGGTAGACTCTTGCCATGGGAACCGCTTTTTCTGTTCCTTCTGCCAGGGTGATCGTGGCAGTGCGACCCTGCAATACTGCAGCAGGATCTATAAGGTGGGGGCTCACCACAGTGATTGAGGCCCCAGAGTCTCTTAGGCCTTCTCCCTGCAGGGGTCCCACGTGGACTGGCTGCAGGTGCCTCCACATGTTGTGTAGGGGCTGTTTGGCCATGCAGGTGACTCTCTCCGCAGAGTGCACCTGTCTCTCGCCACACTCCATCGGACTGACTGGAGGGGGAACAGTCTCTGTAGGCTCATCTCCTCTCGTCAAACAAGCGATCCGGGCTCCAGCACTCGGATTTGGGGCACGAGTCTGGGGTGCTTGGGATGCAGGACAGTTCATCCTCAGATGTCCGATTTTCCCACAGCCGTAGCACTTCTTCTCCAGTCGTGGCACCGATGATCTCTGATCAGTTGCAGGGACGCTGCGGTGCGGTTGCTGGCCAAGAGCACCCGGGTTGGAAGATGCTTGTCTTTGGGGTTGATGAGCTGAAGAGGGTGGTCCCCTTGGTGGTACAGTCTGTTGGAGCTGGCTGCTGGCGGGGCGCTTCTGCCCCCGTGGCCGAATTGCCACATACTTGTCTGCTAATTGGGCAGCCATCTTTAAGCTGGGTGGCTCCCGATCTAGCACCCACTCCTTCACTTCTTGGGCGCACCGGCGGTTGAACTGCTCCCTGCAGATCAGGTCGATCAGTGCGTCCCATGTAGTGGCTTCCGAATCCTTCACCCACTTCACCACGTACTGCCGCAGCTGGGTGGCGAACTGCTCATGGGTGCTGCTAGGATTCTTGGGCAAGTCTCTGAACTTCTTCCTGTAAGACTCTGGAGTGATGAAGAATCGCTGGAGGAGGGCCTTCGCGACTTCGTCGTAGTTCCCACAGTCCTCCGTCGCCACTCCTCGATAGGCCTCCAAGGCCTCTCCATGCAGAGTGGGCACAAGGTGTCTCACCCACTCTGACTTGGGTAGATCGTGTAGTTTGCAAGTCCTTTCAAAAACTTGTAAATGTCCATCAATGTCCCCATCACTGTCTGCAAACTTGGCAAACTGAATACGTCCTGATCTGTGGACAACAACTGACAACGGCTCCCGGGGTACCACGGCCTGTGGTGCCCGCTCATCACGCCACATCTGGATGATGATCAAGCGCTCTTGCTCCGTTGTCCTTTCCCCCAATTCCGCTAGCCGATCTGCTAGGGTATCCGGGCCGCTCCCCCTGGGACGTCGGGATCCTGGCCCTGCTAGGGATTGCTGGGAAACATTGCTGCTGTGAGAGAGGGCGGGGCTTGTGGTTCTCACCGGTTCCTTACGAAGGTCCACTGTTGGGCCGTCCTCTGCGATGCTGACGCCGTCAGTGCTTTCCACCTCCGCCCGATGAGACTCCTCCACGCTCCTGAGCGCCACCTTCATGACGCTTCTGGACGCGTTGGAAGGGATATCCACACCCTTCTCCTGGCACACGATCTCCAGATCACCCTTGGACATTCCGCTGAATTCCGCCATCTTGTGCGTTCTCCTGCGCTGCAGTTACTCCTCTCCTGAGTAACTCGGCTTCTCCAATCGGGTGATGAAAAGCCGCCTGGGAATATCCCACCACTATGCCACCATTTTCTGTGACAGGACGATACCGTACGGAAGCACTCGCAGCTTCCGCGTCCCGTTGACTGCGCACAGAATGGAAGGTCAAGCCGCACGAGGCCTGACCACATAGGGGATTCCCGCTTACCGTCAGTAACCGCCTGTTACTGACTCCACCCACTGCGCTGTGGGCGGGTTCTCGCTGCCACCACCAAACTCCTAACCTGCCGTGGCGTTTGGAACCACGGTTCTGCTCTGTATGTGCCAACGCACTGCTTTACCACACCTGTGTGGTGTCGACGAATCCCCACTAGCCACTTGCTAGGCCTCTACCGGTAGCTGGCGGAAGGCGGAGCTTGGAGACGTCAGGTGCTTCCCTGGACAGCCGGAGAACGGGGCTAGGTTTGTGTTAGGGTCTCCTGCCCTGTGCTGCCACGTCGTCATGGCAACCGGGAGACAAGTGCTAGTGGAGTAACCTGAGCGCAGCTGATACTCCGGTTCGGGTCTTTTGCTGTGCAGTGGTTATAGGCTCTGTGCACGGCAGGGGATCCGGTGCTGGTTTTTGTGCTCACAGTCTGTGAGGTCTGAGTGGGGCGTGGACAGCACCTGCTTTATAAGGCCTCTTTTCAGGGTAAGCAGATGCTGCTGAATCTTTGTTGGTTAGTCAGTTCATGAACGTTAGCCAGTACTGTGTAGCTTTGTATTTGTTTGTTGCTTACTGCAAATAGGCCTGGGAATTTGGTATTACACTCTGCCAATCCAGACCTAGCAGTAAGACTGGAGTCAGTCGTTTAGCTTGCTGGGGTTCTGTTACTACTCTGTGAACTTAGCAAGTTTGCGGCTGTATTCTAAGACTTGCCTGTCTAATCCTGTCTCACTGTGCTAGGTGTCAGGGGTCAGTTTAGTGGCAGTAAGCTAAAACCTGTGCACTGCAAGTGAGAATTAGGATTGTGGAGATTCTCCTTGTGTCTATCATTCCATCTCTGACCAAGGAGTTTACTGCCACACCCGTTGGTAACCCTTTAGGGTTTTGCTGTTGCCCTTAGCAACAGCATTTCGGGTACTCTACGTATTAAAACACAACATCTTGCTTTTTCCATCTTAGCAGTTCTAATACAAGGGAGATACCCAGTTCCTTAGCCTCTGGGCTTCTCTGTTCACTTTGTGTGTATTTTGTTACCCTATCACCTTCTGTGTACGTTATGTCATATCCCCCAGTTTGTCTGTGAGTCCATCTGTTTTGCATAACAGTTCAAACACCAGTACATTCCTGCAGACACTGGAGTGCATAACAGTTCTGACACCAGTACTTTCCTGCTGGCACTGGTGTGCATAACATATTCAGCAGCCTAATACTCCTGTTGAAATTTTGTGGGAATATGGAGCATACCCCTCAAAATATGTTGCAACAGGTGGTCGATCAGGTGCAGGTCCTGACTCGACAATTTAATGATTTGTCCATTAAAATGCACACCTCCCAGGCTGCTGGCGGAGCTCCCGCAGCAGCAGCACCTGCAGGGGTTAAGGAGCCGAAAGTAAATCTCCCGGATCGTTTTTCTGGAGATCGCTCGCAGTTCTTTTGTTTCAAGGAGAGCTGCAAGCTATACTTCCGGCTTAGGCCTCAGTCTTCTGGGTCGGAGATTCAGCGGGTGGGCATAGTGATTTCCTTGCTACAAGGAGACCCACAGGTCTGGGCATATGGGTTGCAGCCTGACTGTCCGTCGCTTAAAAGTGTTGATGCTTTTTTTACGGCACTGGGCATGTTGTATGATGACCCTGACAAGACGGCCTCAGCCGAGGCTCAGATTTCGATCCTTAAGCAAGGGCGAAGGCCAGTTGAGGTTTACTGTACGGAGTTTCGGAGGTTGGCCCATGATACCCAGTGGAATGACCCAGCCCTGAGACACCAGTACCGAAGAGGTCTTTCTAACCAGATAAAGGACCAACTGGTACAATATCCCTTGCCTGATAGCTTGGATCAGTTCATGCAGTTATCCATCCGGGTGGATAGACGGCTGAGAGAGCATAGGCTTGAAAGGGCGACTGAGATTTCCTTCCTTCCCAAGGGAACCTCAGACTCTGAGGAATTTTCTGAGGAGCCTATACAGATTGGGGCTACCCGCCTCTCCTCGCGTGAGAAGACGCGGAGGAGACAGCAGGGGTTGTGTTTGTACTGTGGGAATAAAGGTCATGTGGTAGTATCATGCCCAGAAAAGCCGGAAAACTACAGGGCCTGAGGGTGATGGGAAATATCCTGTCAGGCCAGAAGTCAGAATTTCCCAAAAAGACTTTTATCATTCCGGTGACCTTGAAGATCCTCGGTCAAACTGTCAAGACTGAGGCCTTTGTGGACAGTGGGGCCGACGGGGTTTTTATGGACCGCCAATTCGCCCTGAAACACTCTGTTCCCTTAGTACCCTTGGCATCGGAAATTGAGATTTGTGGGTTAAACGGGGAACCATTATCCCAAGGTAAAATTACCTCTTGCACTAGCCAGATTTCTTTGTTTATTGGAGCCACACACTCTGAAAAATTGTCCTTTTATGTGACTGTCTGTACTTTTGCCCCATTGGTGTTGGGGTTACCCTGGTTAAGGGCCCACAATCCTCAATTTGACTGGGTCTCTGGGGAGATTCTTAGTTGGGGTACTGATTGTTTCAGGAGTTGCTTGAGCCTTCCAGTCAGGCTCTCGCAGCTAAGTTTGCCAGGATTGCCAGGGTGTTATGCAGATTTTGCGGACGTGTTCTCCAAAAAAGTTGCAGAGGTACTACCTCCCCATCGCCCCTATGACTGTGCCATTGATTTGTTGCCAAATGCTAAGCTTCCCAAGAGCAGGTTGTACTCCCTGTCACGTCCTGAGACTCAGGCTATGGCAGAGTACATTCAGGAGAACTTGGCTAAGGGATTTATCAGACCTTCACAGTCTCCAGTTGGGTCGGGGTTCTTCTTCGTGGGTAAAAAGGACGGTTCGTTGCGACCCTGCATCGACTTCAGGGAATTGAACCGTATCACGATTAAAAACTCATACCCACTGCCTCTCATTTCGGTCTTGTTTGACCAGCTTCGTACTGCCACCATTTTTTCTAAGATTGACCTACGCGGTGCGTACAATCTAATCCGAATAAGAGAGGGGGATGAATGGAAGACTGCCTTTAATACCCACTCAGGGCATTATGAATATTTGGTGATGCCTTTTGGGCTCTGTAATGCCCCGGCAGTCTTCCAGGATTTCATGAATGATGTGCTCAGGGAATATTTGGATAGATTCTTAGTTGTATACTTAGATGACATCCTAATCTTCTCCCATTCCCTGGAGGAACATCGGAAGCATGTACGCTTAGTCCTCCAGAAACTCAGAGACCACCGGCTTGGGGCGAAGCTGGAGAAGTGCGAATTTGAAGTTCAGCAAATCGCATTTCTAGGATATATTATCTCCCCAGAAGGTTTCCAAATGGAGGGTTCCAAGGTACAGGCAGTCCTGGATTGGGTGCAGCCCACTAGTTTGAAGGCGCTTCAGCGTTTCCTGGGCTTTGCAAATTTTTATAGACGATTTATCGCTGGATTTTCGTCTATAGTGGCGCCCTTGGTGGCACTCACTAAGAAAGGGGCGGATGTTGCTCACTGGTCTTGTGAGGCTAAAGCGGCTTTTGCCCGTCTCAAAAGGGCATTTGTTTCGGCCAAGGTGCTGCGACACCCAGATCCAGAGCGTCCTTTTGTGGTGGAGGTGGATGCCTCTGAGATGGGTATTGGGGCAGTGCTTTCTCAGATGGGAGTGTCTGATAATCGCCTTCATCCCTGTGCTTACTTTTCCCGTAAATTTTCGCCTGCCGAGATGAATTATGACGTGGGTAACCGGGAATTGTTGGCTATTAAGGATGCACTCGAGGAGTGGAGACACTGGCTTGAGGGGGCTAAGTTTGTGGTCTCAATTCTCACTGACCATAAGAATCTGGCATATTTAGAGTCAGCGAAGCGTCTCAATGCCAGGCAGGCACGATGGGCTTTGTTTTTTGCTCGCTTTAATTTTTTGATAACATATCGCCCTGGGTCAAAAAACATCAAGGCTGATGCGCTCTCGCGGAGTTTTGCTCCAATCCAGGAGACCACCGAGGAGCCGTTGCCCATTGTTTCCCCATCATGTATTAAAGTGGGCATTACCCAGGACCTCTTATCATTAGTCCTTAGAGCACAGGAGCAGGCTCCTCCAGACCTTCCGGTAGGTCTTTTGTTTGTGCCTCCTAGGTTAAGACAGCGAGTGTTCCTGGAATTCCATGCCAAGAAGTCGGCAGGTCACCCGGGTATTGCCAGAACTCGGGAGTTGCTATCTAGGGCGGTGTGGTGGCCCTCGGTGGCTAAGGATGTGGATCAGTGGGTTCGGGCATGTGACATCTGTGCCCGAAATAAGACTCCTAGAGGGGTTCCTGTTGGCCCATTACATCCACTCTCTATCCCATCTAAGCCATGGACCCACATTTCAATGGATTTTGTGGTGGACTTGCCCAAATCCTCGGGGATGACAGCCATCTGGGTTGTCGTTGACAGGTTTTCGAAGATGGCGCACTTCGTTCCACTGGTTGGGCTGCCATCAGCCAGACGCCTGTCTGAATTATTTATGCTGCATGTTGTGCGTCTCCACGGGTTGCCACTTGATGTGGTCTCTGACCGCGGATCCCAGTTTGTGGCCAAATTCTGGAGGGCATTTTGTTCCGATCTCCAGATTTCTGTCAGCTTGTCGTCAGGCTACCATCCGCAGTCTAATGGGCAGACTGAAAGGGTGAACCAGTCCTTGGAGCAGTTCCTCAGGTGTTATGTCTCCAAGTGTCAGACTGACTGGGTTGCTCATCTGTCCATGGCGGAGTTTGCCTATAACAACGCGGCTCACTCTGCTACAGGGATCTCTCCCTTCCTTTGTGTGTATGGGCATCATCCTAAGGCCAATTCTTTTGACCCCCTGGACTCCACGCCTGGTGGTTCCTCTGTGGTTTCGGTCCTTAGAGGTATTTGGCGGAAAGTGAAGAAAGCCCTTGTGTCTGTGTCATTAGTGACCAAAAGGGTTTTTGATAAGCGGAAAAGACCCTGCAGCTTCAAATTAGGAGACTTCGTCTGGTTGTCTACCAAGAATTTGAAGTTGAGACAGCCATCTCATAAGTTAGGGCCCCGGTTCATCGGCCCTTATAAGATCACCAGGGTTATCAATCCGGTGGCATTTCAGTTAGATCTGCCCCGTTCTTTGGGTATCAATAAAACATTTCATTGTTCCCTTTTAAAACGGGCGATTAGTAATCCTTCTACCAGTGGAAGACCTTCCCCTCTTCTGATACGTGGCCAGAGGGAGTTTGTTGTTGAAAGGATTCTTGACTCCAAGGTGGTTTGGGGTCGGCTGTCATTTTTGGTGCACTGGAAGGGGTATGGCCCGGAGGAGCGGTCGTGGGTGCGCAGTTGTGATCTTCATGCCCCCAGACTGATACGCTCTTTCTTCTCGCAGTTCCCCGATAAACCCGGTGGTAGGGGTTCTTTGACCCCTCGTCAGAGGGGGGGTACTGTTAGGGTCTCCTGCCCTGTGCTGCCACGTCATCATGGCAACCGGGAGACAAGTGCTAGTGGAGTAACCTGAGCGCAGCTGATACTCCGGTTCGGGTCTTTTGCTGTGCAGTGGTTATAGGCTCTGTGCACGGCAGGGGATCCGGTGCTGGTTTTTGTGCTCACAGTCTGTGAGGTCTGAGTGGGGCGTGGACAGCACCTGCTTTATAAGGCCTCTTTTCAGGGTAAGCAGATGCTGCTGAATCTTTGTTGGTTAGTCAGTTCATGAACGTTAGCCAGTACTGTGTAGCTTTGTATTTGTTTGTTGCTTACTGCAAATAGGCCTGGGAATTTGGTATTACACTCTGCCAATCCAGACCTAGCAGTAAGACTGGAGTCAGTCGTTTAGCTTGCTGGGGTTCTGTTACTACTCTGTGAACTTAGCAAGTTTGCGGCTGTATTCTAAGACTTGCCTGTCTAATCCTGTCTCACTGTGCTAGGTGTCAGGGGTCAGTTTAGTGGCAGTAAGCTAAAACCTGTGCACTGCAAGTGAGAATTAGGATTGTGGAGATTCTCCTTGTGTCTATCATTCCATCTCTGACCAAGGAGTTTACTGCCACACCCGTTGGTAACCCTTTAGGGTTTTGCTGTTGCCCATAGCAACAGCATTTCGGGTACTCTACGTATTAAAACACAACATCTTGCTTTTTCCATCTTAGCAGTTCTAATACAAGGGAGATACCCAGTTCCTTAGCCTCTGGGCTTCTCTGTTCACTTTGTGTGTATTTTGTTACCCTATCACCTTCTGTGTACGTTATGTCATATCCCCCAGTTTGTCTGTGAGTCCATCTGTTTTGCATAACAGTTCAAACACCAGTACATTCCTGCAGACACTGGAGTGCATAACAGTTCTGACACCAGTACTTTCCTGCTGGCACTGGTGTGCATAACAGTTTGGCCTAACCCTGTTGGTCACAAGATGAAGCAGTCTTCTTGAGGCAAAGGTGTTTATTGCTCAAATAACCTTTAAAAAGGCTCCTCCCTATTGCTAGGGGCAACAGCATACAATCAAGATCTTTTCAGCAGAAGAAGATGTTACAATACACACTCCTATGGGCCAACTGCCCTTCTTTTATCCCTCTCCAAGACCCCTTACCACAGGGGGTAAGCCCGCCCTGTGGTGCACAACCAATCAATGTTTACCCATGAGCTGTGCATGCTCTGGTCTCATGCACACCTAACATTGTTCCCTATGGACAGTGGGGAGTGGTCGGTCTCCTTTGTCTCTCCCATCTGGGAGAGCAGGGTACTCCCACGGTGCCGTTCAGTCTGGCTGGGGGGAGGTTTTCCCTCCTAAACTGACTTCCAGAAACCTGCCCGGGACCCCTCTCACTGCCTGCAGCCTGGATTTGGGCTCCAGAGCTGGGCAGCCTGGCTCCCCGGTCCAGGTCTCTGGTCCACTACGGCTGATCTCCATGGAGCTCCAAGAAACCACTCAGCTTGCTTCACAGCTAAGCTGCTCCTCTCTCTTCCTGTACCCCTTGGAACTATGAGGCTGGATGGGAAAACATTCCGTTTTTGGGGAAAAGGTCTGGGAGAATCCATCAGCCTGCACAGCCATGGATTCCCCCCTCCTGGGACACACAATCAAGTAAGTGCAATTTCTCTTTAAATACATTACATTTTAAATCACACTGTACATTTCCCTGTAACTATACACTGAGCCTGTGCCCTGCACAGACTCTACATACTCAGGCACTGCAGTGCCTTCCCTAGCCCTGCAGCCTGGCTGCTAGGGCTCTCTGTGTGCTGGAGGTATGGGGCTGGCTTCCCCCACCCTCCAGCCTGTCTGCCTGCCACTGGGGTCCAGGGAGCTGGCTCCCCCTGTCCCCCCAGTGTGGCACTACCTTTGTGGCCTCGTCGCACGCAGCGGCGCACCCCCCTGTACCTAAGCCCGGCGGCCCGGGACACTTGTCCCGGCCGCCGTGACTCTGGCTTTGTTTCAGCGCTGAGGCGCCGGGAGCGTAGCTCCCGGACCCCAGCGCTCACCATCCTGCTGCCCGCCTAATTCACCCACGCCGCTAGGGAGCCGGCTAGCCCGGTCTCCCATGAGCGGCGCTGACTGTCTTGTGGCCTCGCTGCAGCGTCCGGCGGGGAGCCGGGCTGCAGCGCACCCCCCTCGCCGGCTAGCAGCCCGGGACGTCCGTCCCGGCTGCTGCGGCTGGCCACCTGTGCTGGGCTGAGGCGCTGGGAGCAGAGCTCCCGGCCCCCAGCGGCGGCTCTCACATAGAGCACTGCAGCGGGAGCCGAGCTCCCAGCCGCAGCGCTCACCCTTCTCCCCGGCGCGCACACTCCAGTGCGCCCGGGGCTACACTGACCGCTGCCGGGAGCGGAGCTCCCGGACTCCGGCGGTCAGCGGCTGCCTCCTCTCCCCCGGCGCGCACACTCTGCTGAGCGCGCCGGGGGCTGTCCTCCCTGCCGTGGTCTCCGGAGAGGTCCGGGACCACGGCACAACCATAAAATAAATTTTTTATATTAATAAAACACGGCGCCTAGCGCCCACAATACATTTTTAAATCTGGCGCCAAGCGCCCATTGTCTTTAACAAATGGCGCCGGGCACTAGGGATTAACCCCTTCAGTGCCGAGGCGGCCATTTGCCTCGTGGCTGGGGCTCTCCGGCCACAGTGGTGTTGCCGTTCCTAAAATCACACTGGTTTGAACCGCTTAACAAGGTTGAGTTGAAATTTCTTACCTGGAAGGTGGTCATGTTATTGGCCTTAGCATCAGCAAGGCGAGTGTCAGAATTGGCGGCTTTGTCACACAAGAGCCCCTACTTGATTTTTCATGTGGATCGAGCAGAATTGAGGACACGTCCGCAATTTTTGCCTAAAGTGGTTTCTTCGTTCCATATGAATCAACCTATTGTGGTGCCTGTGGCTACAAGTGACCTGGAGGATTCCAGATCCCTGGATGTAGTTAGGGCCTTAAAAATTTATGTAGCCAGGACGGCTAGAATTAGGAAAACAGAGGCTCTGTTTGTCCTGTATGCGGCCAATAAGATTGGCGCTCCTGCTTCGAAGCAGACTATTGCTCGCTGGATCTGTAATACGATTCAGCAGGCTCACTCTACGGCTGGATTGCCGGTACCAAATTCGGTAAAGGCCCATTTCACTAGGAAGGTGGGCTCTTCTTGGGCGGCTGCCCGAGGCGTCTCGGCTTTACAACTTTGCCGAGCGGCGACTTGGTCGGGGTCAAACACTTTTGCTAAATTCTACAAGTTTGATACCCTGGCTGATGAGGACCTAGCGTTTGCTCAGTCGGTGCTGCAGAGTCATACGCACTAGAGATGAGCGGGTTCGGTTCCTCGGAATCCGAACCCGCCCGAACTTCAGTTTTTTTACACGGGTCCGAGCGACTCGGATCTTCCCGCCTTGCTCGGTTAACCCGAGCGCGCCCGAACGTCATCATCACGCTGTCGGATTCTCGCGAGGCTCGGATTCTATCGCGAGACTCGGATTCTATATAAGGAGCCGCGCGTCGCCGCCATTTTTCACACGTGCATTGAGATTCATAGGGAGAGGACGTGGCTGGCGTACTCTCCGTTTATAGAGATTCGAGAAGAGAGTGAGACAGAGAGGGACACAGTAGTAATTTGGGGAGCATTAGGAGGAGTACTACTACTACTAGTACTTGCTGAAGTGATAGAGAGAGATAGTGTGACTGTATTATCTGACTTGTGGGGGAGACACTGACAGTGGGGAGCAGTTAGAGTCTGAGAGCAGGACTCAGGACTCAGGAGTACATATAACGTACAGTGCACACTTTTGCTGCCAGAGTGCCAGCCACACTGCCATTGTTTGTGACCACACTGACCACCAGTATAATATATATTGTGATTGTCTGCTTAGGACTCAGGAGTACTACTTGCAAGTTGCTGATAGTGTGACCAGTGACCTGACCACCAGTTTAATAATCACCACCAGTTTATGAGTTTAATATATATTATATATATATATATAATTGTATATAATATATATATAATATTGTATACCACCTAGCACCTACCCGTGTTTTTTTTTCTTTTTCTTTCTTCTTTATACATACTACTATAGTAGCTTACTGTAGCAGTCTGCGGTGCTGCTGAGCTGACAGTGTCCAGCAGGTCCGTCATCAGTCATTACATAATAAATATATAATATATAACTGTCCGGCTGCAGTACTAGTGATATTATATATACATATATATTGATTTCATCTCATTATCATCCAGTCTATATTATCAGCAGACACAGTACGTTAGTCCACGGCTGTAGCTACCTCTGTGTCGGCACTCGGCAGTCCATCCATAATTGTATACCACCTACCCGTGGTTTTTTTTTTTTTTTTCTTTCTTCTTTATACATACTACTATAGTAGCTTACTGTAGCAGTCTGCGGTGCTGCTGAGCTGACAGTGTCCAGCAGGTCCATCATCAGTCATTACATAATAAATATATAATATATACCTGTCCGGCTGCAGTACTAGTGATATTATATATACATATATATTGATTTCATCTCATTATCATCCAGTCTATATTATCAGCAGACACAGTACGTTAGTCCACGGCTGTAGCTACCTCTGTGTCGGCACTCGGCAGTCCATCCATAATTGTATACCACCTACCCGTGGTTGTTTTTTCTTTCTTTCTTCTTTATACATACTACTATAGTAGCTTACTGTAGCAGTCTGCGGTGCTGCTGAGCTGACAGTGTCCAGCAGGTCCGTCATCAGTCATTACATAATAAATATATAATATATACCTGTCCGGCTGCAGTACTAGTGATATTATATATACATATATATTGATTTCATCTCATTATCATCCAGTCTATATTAGCAGCAGACACAGTACGTTAGTCCACGGCTGTAGCTACCTCTGTGTCGGCACTCGGCAGTCCATCCATAATTGTATACCACCTACCCGTGGTTGTTTTATTTTTCTTTCTTCTTTATACATACTACTATAGTAGCTTACTGTAGCAGTCTGCGGTGCTGCTGAGCTGACAGTGTCCAGCAGGTCCGTCATCAGTCATTACATAATAAATATATAATATATACCTGTCCGGCTGCAGTACTAGTGATATTATATATACATATATATTGATTTCATCTCATTATCATCCAGTCTATATTAGCAGCAGACACAGTACGGTAGTCCACGGCTGTAGCTACCTCTGTGTCGGCACTCAGCAGTCCATCCATAAGTATACTAGTATCCATCCATCTCCATTGTTTACCTGAGGTGCCTTTTAGTTGTGCCTATTAAAATATGGAGAACAAAAATGTTGAGGTTCCAAAATTAGGGAAAGATCAAGATCCACTTCCACCTCGTGCTGAAGCTGCTGCCACTAGTCATGGCCGAGACGATGAAATGCCAGCAACGTCGTCTGCCAAGGCCGATGCCCAATGTCATAGTACAGAGCATGTAAAATCCAAAACACCAAATATCAGTAAAAAAAGGACTCCAAAACCTAAAATAAAATTGTCGGAGGAGAAGCGTAAACTTGCCAATATGCCATTTACCACACGGAGTGGCAAGGAACGGCTGAGGCCCTGGCCTATGTTCATGGCTAGTGGTTCAGCTTCACATGAGGATGGAAGCACTCAGCCTCTCGCTAGAAAAATGAAAAGACTCAAGCTGGCAAAAGCACCGCAAAGAACTGTGCGTTCTTCGAAATCCCAAATCCACAAGGAGAGTCCAATTGTGTCGGTTGCGATGCCTGACCTTCCCAACACTGGACGTGAAGAGCATGCGCCTTCCACCATTTGCACGCCCCCTGCAAGTGCTGGAAGGAGCACCCGCAGTCCAGTTCCTGATAGTCAGATTGAAGATGTCAGTGTTGAAGTACACCAGGATGAGGAGGATATGGGTGTTGCTGGCGCTGGGGAGGAAATTGACAAGGAGGATTCTGATGGTGAGGTGGTTTGTTTAAGTCAGGCACCCGGGGAGACACCTGTTGTCCGTGGGAGGAATATGGCCGTTGACATGCCTGGTGAAAATACCAAAAAAATCAGCTCTTCGGTGTGGAAGTATTTCAACAGAAATGCGGACAACATTTGTCAAGCCGTGTGTTGCCTTTGTCAAGCTGTAATAAGTAGGGGTAAGGACGTTAACCACCTCGGAACATCCTCCCTTATACGTCACCTGCAGCGCATTCATAATAAGTCAGTGACAAGTTCAAAAACTTTGGGCGACAGCTGAAGCAGTCCACTGACCAGTAAATCCCTTCCTCTTGTAACCAAGCTCACGCAAACCACCCCACCAACTCCCTCAGTGTCAATTTCCTCCTTCCCCAGGAATGCCAATAGTCCTGCAGGCCATGTCACTGGCAATTCTGACTAGTCCTCTCCTGCCTGGGATTCCTCCGATGCATCCTTGCGTGTAACGCCTACTGCTGCTGGCGCTGCTGTTGTTGCTGCTGGGAGTCGATGGTCATCCCAGAGGGGAAATCGTAAGACCACTTTTACTACTTCCACCAAGCAATTGACTGTCCAACAGTCCTTTGCGAGGAAGATGAAATATCACAGCAGTCATCCTGCTGCAAAGCGGATAACTGAGGCCTTGGCATCCTGGGTGGTGAGAAACGTGGTTCCGGTATCCATCATTACTGCAGAGCCAACTAGAGACTTGTTGGAGGTACTGTGTCCCCGGTACCAAATACCATCTAGGTTCCATTTCTCTAGGCAGGCGATACCGAAAATGTACACAGACCTCAGAAAAAGAGTCACCAGTGTCCTAAAAAATGCAGCTGTACCTAATGTCCACTTAACCACGGACATGTGGACAAGTGGAGCAGGGCAGGGTCAGGACTATATGACTGTGACAGCCCACTGGGTAGATGTATGGACTCCCGCCGCAAGAACAGCAGCGGCGGCACCAGTAGCAGCATCTCGCAAACGCCAACTCTTTCCTAGGCAGGCTACGCTTTGTATCACCGCTTTCCAGAATACGCACACAGCTGAAAACCTCTTACGGCAACTGAGGAAGATCATCGCGGAATGGCTTACCCCAATTGGACTCTCCTGTGGATTTGTGGCATCGGACAACGCCAGCAATATTGTGTGTGCATTAAATATGGGCAAATTCCAGCACGTCCCATGTTTTGCACATACCTTGAATTTGGTGGTGCAGAATTTTTTAAAAAACGACAGGGGTGTGCAAGAGATGCTGTCGGTGGCCAGAAGAATTGCGGGACACTTTCGGCGTACAGGCACCACGTACAGAAGACTGGAGCACCACCAAAAACAACTGAACCTGCCCTGCCATCATCTGAAGCAAGAAGTGGTAACGAGGTGGAATTCAACCCTCTATATGCTTCAGAGGTTGGAGGAGCAGCAAAAGGCCATTCAAGCCTATACAATTCAGCACGATATAGGAGGTGGAATGCACCTGTCTCAAGGGCAGTGGAGAATGATTTCAACATTGTGCAAGGTTCTGATGCCCTTTGAACTTGCCACACGTGAAGTCAGTTCAGACACTGCCAGCCTGAGTCAGGTCATTCCCCTCATCAGGCTTTTGCAGAAGAAGCTGGAGACATTGAAGGAGGAGCTAACACAGAGCGATTCCGCTAGGCATGTGGGACTTGTGGATGGAGCCCTTAATTCGCTTAACAAGGATTCACGGGTGGTCAATCTGTTGAAATCAGAGCACTACATTTTGGCCACCATGCTCGATCCTAGATTTAAAGCCTACCTTGGATCTCTCTTTCCGGCAGACACAAGTCTGCTGGGGTTCAAAGACCTGCTGGTGAGAAAATTGTCAAGTCAAGCGGAACGCGACCTGTCAACATCTCCTCCTTCACATTCTCCCGCAACTGGGGGTGCGAGGAAAAGGCTCAGAATTCCGAGCCCACCCGCTGGCGGTGATGCAGGGCAGTCTGGAGCGACTGCTGATGCTGACATCTGGTCCTGACTGAAGGACCTGACAACGATTACGGACATGTCGTCTACTGTCACTGCATATGATTCTCTCACCATTGAAAGAATGGTGGAGGATTATATGAGTGACCGCATCCAAGTAGGCACGTCACACAGTCCGTACTTATACTGGCAGGAAAAAGAGGCAATTTGGAGGCCCTTGCACAAACTGGCTTTATTCTACCTAAGTTGCCCTCCCACAAGTGTGTACTCCGAAAGAGTGTTTAGTGCCGCCGCTCACCTTGTCAGCAATCGGCGTACGAGGTTACATCCAGAAAATGTGGAGAAGATGATGTTCATTAAAATGAATTATAATCAATTCCTCCGTGGAGACATTGACCAGCAGCAATTGCCTCCACAAAGTACACAGGGAGCTGAGATGGTGGATTCCAGTGGGGACGAATTGATAATCTGTGAGGAGGGGGATGTACACGGTGATATATCGGAGGATGATGATGAGGTGGACATCTTGCCTCTGTAGAGCCAGTTTGTGCAAGGAGAGATTAATTGCTTCTTTTTAGGTGAGGGTCCAAACCAACCCGTCATTTCAGTCACAGTCGTGTGGCAGACCCTGTCATTGAAATGATGGGTTGGTTAAAGTGTGCATGTCCTGTTTATACAACAGAAGGGTGGGTGGGAGGGCCCAAGGACAATTCCATCTTGCACCTCTTTTTTCTTTAATTTTTCTTTGCGTCATGTGCTGTTTGGGGAGTATTTTTTGGAAGGGCCATCCTGCGTGACACTGCAGTGCCACTCCTAGATGGGCCAGGTGTTTGTGTCGGCCACTAGGGTCGCTTATCTTACTCACACAGCTACCTCATTGCGCCTCTTTTTTTCTTTGCGTCATGTGCTGTTTGGGGAGGGTTTTTTGGAAGGGCCATCCTGCGTGACACTGCAGTGCCACTCCTAGATGGGCCCGGTGTTTGTGTCGGCCACTAGGGTCGCTTATCTTACTCACACAGCTACCTCATTGCGCCTCTTTTTTTCTTTGCGTCATGTGCTGTTTGGGGAGGGTTTTTTGGAAGGGACATCCTGCGTGACACTGCAGTGCCACTCCTAGATGGGCCCGGTGTTTGTGTCGGCCACTAGGGTCGCTTATCTTACTCACACAGCTACCTCATTGCGCCTCTTTTTTTCTTTGCGTCATGTGCTGTTTGGGGAGGGTTTTTTGGAAGGGCCATCCTGCGTGACACTGCAGTGCCACTCCTAGATGGGCCCGGTGTTTGTGTCGGCCACTAGGGTCGCTTATCTTACTCACACAGCTACCTCATTGCGCCTCTTTTTTTCTTTGCGTCATGTGCTGTTTGGGGAGGGTTTTTTGGAAGGGACATCCTGCGTGAGACACTGCAGTGCCACTCCTAGATGGGCCCGGTGTTTGTGTCGGCCACTAGGGTCGCTTATCTTACTCACACAGCTACCTCATTGCGCCTCTTTTTTTCTTTGCGTCATGTGCTGTTTGGGGAGGGTTTTTTGGAAGGGCCATCCTGCGTGACACTGCAGTGCCACTCCTAGATGGGCCCGGTGTTTGTGTCGGCCACTAGGGTCGCTTATCTTACTCACACAGCTACCTCATTGCGCCTCTTTTTTTCTTTGCGTCATGTGCTGTTTGGGGAGGGTTTTTTGGAAGGGACATCCTGCGTGACACTGCAGTGCCACTCCTAGATGGGCCCGGTGTTTGTGTCGGCCACTAGGGTCGCTTATCTTACTCACACAGCTACCTCATTGCGCCTCTTTTTTTCTTTGCGTCATGTGCTGTTTGGGGAGGGTTTTTTGGAAGGGACATCCTGCGTGACACTGCAGTGCCACTCCTAGATGGGCCCGGTGTTTGTGTCGGCCACTAGGGTCGCTTATCTTACTCACACAGCTACCTCATTGCGCCTCTTTTTTTCTTTGCGTCATGTGCTGTTTGGGGAGGGTTTTTTGGAAAGGCCATCCTGCGTGACACTGCAGTGCCACTCCTAGATGGGCCCGGTGTTTGTGTCGGCCACTAGGGTCGCTTATCTTACTCACACAGCTACCTCATTGCGCCTCTTTTTTTCTTTGCGTCATGTGCTGTTTGGGGAGGGTTTTTTGGAAGGGACATCCTGCGTGACACCGCAGTGCCACTCCTAGATGGGCCCGGTGTTTGTGTCGGCCACTAGGGTCGCTTATCTTACTCACACAGCTACCTCATTGCGCCTCTTTTTTTCTTTGCGTCATGTGCTGTTTGGGGAGGGTTTTTTGGAAGGGCCATCCTGCGTGACACTGCAGTGCCACTCCTAGATGGGCCCGGTGTTTGTGTCGGCCACTAGGGTCGCTTATCTTACTCACACAGCTACCTCATTGCGCCTCTTTTTTTCTTTGCGTCATGTGCTGTTTGGGGAGGGTTTTTTGGAAGGGCCATCCTGCGTGACACTGCAGTGCCACTCCTAGATGGGCCCAGTGTTTGTGTCGGCCACTAGGGTCGCTTATCTTACTCACACAGCAACCTCATTGCGCCTCTTTTTTTCTTTGCGTCATGTGCTGTTTGGGGAGGGTTTTTTGGAAGGGACATCCTGCGTGAGACACTGCAGTGCCACTCCTAGATGGGCCCGGTGTTTGTGTCGGCCACTAGGGTCGCTTATCTTACTCACACAGCTACCTCATTGCGCCTCTTTTTTTCTTTGCGTCATGTGCTGTTTGGGGAGGGTTTTTTGGAAGGGACATCCTGCGTGACACTGCAGTGCCACTCCTAGATGGGCCCGGTGTTTGTGTCGGCCACTAGGGTCGCTTATCTTACTCACACAGCTACCTCATTGCGCCTCTTTTTTTCTTTGCGTCATGTGCTGTTTGGGGAGGGTTTTTTGGAAGGGCCATCCTGCGTGACACTGCAGTGCCACTCCTAGATGGGCCAGGTGTTTGTGTCGGCCACTAGGGTCGCTTATCTTACTCACACAGCGACCTCATTGCGCCTCTTTTTTTCTTTGCGTCATGTGCTATTTGGGGAGGTTTTTTTGGATGGGACATCCTGCGTGACACTGCAGTGCCACTCCTAGATGGGCCAGGTGTTTGTGTCGGCCACTAGGGTCGCTTAGCTTAGTCATCCAGCGACCTCGGTGCAAATTTTAGGACTAAAAATAATATTGTGAGATGTGAGGTATTCAGAATAGACTGAAAATGAGTGGAAATTATGGTTTTTGAGGTAATAATACTTTGGGATCAAAATGACCCCCAAATTCTATGATTTAAGCTGTTTTTTAGTGTTTTTTGAAAAAAAACACCCGAATCCAAAACACACCCGAATCCGACAAAAAAAATTCGGTGAGGTTTTGCCAAAACGCGGTCGAACCCAAAACACGGCCGCGGAACCGAACCCAAAACCAAAACACAAAACCCGAAAAATTTCAAGTGCACATCTCTAATACGCACTCTCCCGCCCGATTGGATGCTTTGGTATAAACCCCATGGTCCTTATGGAGTCCCCAGCATCCTCTAGGACGTAAGAGAAAATAAGATTTTAAACCTACCGGTAAATCTATTTCTCCTAGTCCGTAGAGGATGCTGGGCGCCCTTCCCAGTGCGGAAACTCTGCAAGACTTGTATATAGTTGTTGCTTACATAAGGGTTATGTTACAGTTGACATCGGTCTTGGACCGTTACTGTAGTTTGTTCATACTGTTAACTGGTTATGTATGTTCCAGGTTACATGGTATGATTGGTGTGGGCTGGTATGAATCTTGCCCTTGGATTGCTAAATCCTGCCTTGTATTGTCCATCTCCTCTGGGCACAGTTCTCTAACTGAGGTCTGGAGGAGGGGCATAGAGGGAGGAGCCAGTGCACACCCATAGTCAAAGTTCTTTTTAGGTGCCCTATACCCCATGGTCCTTACGGAGTCCCCAGCATCCTCTACGGACTAGGAGAAATAGATTTACCGTAGGTTTAAAATCTTATTTTTTGTCTATGAGCTCAGCCCCACCACTCTCTCATCATTCGTCCACTGAACTCCACGATGGACAACAGAAGAAGTAGAGGGAAATAACTGGCTCTACTTATACTCTCTCTTACACACTGAATAAACCTGTAATCTGAGGATGTTATACATGTCTTTGGACGCTCTCAATCTCTCTCCTATGCAGCATATTAAATTGTGATTTTAAATAGAGATCCAGCACCTCATTGGGGAAACATATGTATGTGGATTACATTCTCATTTAATTGTCTGTGTGCTTCAATGCTCTTTGGTGGAATTGATTGATCATATACCTATGATTGGAAACCGTGTAAGAGCCTGGAAGGAATGGGCTTCATTTATCCTCACCTATATATTCTCTAAATTACTAGAGTACGAGAGGACTACATTGCGTATATATGGATATTACTATTCTAAATAATAGGGTATGGTATATTTGAAGGAAGACTTTTACGGGTTGCATTTATACCCAGCTCAGGAACACACACAGCTAGCAAGTGACGGGGCTGGATAAACTGCTGCGATATGAGGAAAGAACTCAGCCCAGCCAAGCACCTCTATCACGGCCACCGCTGTCAGTTAAGGTCCGACTCCTGCCTGCTGTCAGAGAATACACTGTCCTTACTGGAACTTCTATCCCTGCGCCAGCCCCCAACGCATGGGCGCCTTCCTTGTCATCAGCTGCAAGGCACCAGTGAGAAGCTCCGCTGCAGCTCACAAAATGCCCTTCTGTTAAGGAACCACTGCCCTGTCTTGAGTCTACCTGCTTCTCCAGCCGTCATTATCTCCGGCAGCTCACCGCATTACAGTGATCAACCTAAAAATAAATTACAGCTCCCAACACCCCTTGCCCCTTGGTGCCGGGAGCTCCCAGCAGCAAGGACTGCTGGGAGCTGTAATTTATTTTTAGGTTGATCACTGTAATGCGGTGAGCTACCGGACACCGGCACCAGTAGCAGTGGCTTCAGCCTGCATGCGTGAGTCTACAGGGCCAGGCACTACCCAGGGCGGCACACCAGAAACTGCAGCTACTATTTGACTCTACCCCTTGGTCGCGGGTGGCACTGCCAGGCTGCACCCCCCAACCCCCCCCCCCCCCCTGGCCGGCGCCCCTGGCGAGTGCCATCCTCGCCAATGGGTAGATACACCCTTGATCAAGAGTGCCAACTTAATTGAGATCTCATGTCCAATTTATCTTATTACACTTAAGTTATTTGTTTAGAGTATGCTTTTATTATTTTCATTTTATGTTTAGATAAGTATTCTTACCAAAACAAAAAACATGTTTATATAAGTTTCCAATAAGAAATTTTGAATCCACATCAGCTGTGCCTACAATTTATATTTACTCTGTTAGGGCGGGATGTACTAAGGGAAAAATGCGGCAAAACCCCCCGTTTTCGGTTTAACCGCATTTTCAAATGTACTAAGACCCCACCGTCGGTTTTTCGCCGGCCAGGGTATCGCCATCTCTGGATGGCGATACCCCGTAGAAGCCTATGGGCTTCTTATCGCCGGCCGCCGCAACCCGCCCTCTCCGCGCCGAACCCCCGCCGCAGATGCGGCCCCCCCCTCCCCTCCGGTGCCCTGCTGCTGTTGGGCAGAGATGGTGGGGTGCCCAGAGCCATGCCTCCTGGGTGACGACACAGTCCGCATACACCTACCTACAGCCCAGTACTTGGGTTGGGGTTGGGTGACCGGCGGTGGGGATCCTGGTAGTCAGCATACCGACCCCGGGATCCTGGCCGCAGAATGCCGGCAGGGAGGGGAGCGAGCGCAACAAAGCCCCTTGCAGGTTCTATTTCCACTCTATGGGTGTCGTGGACACCCACGAGTGGGAATAGTCCCTGTTAGTTGGCATGCCGACTGTAGGGTATTTGATCACTTGGGATCCCGGCATTGGCATGGTGACCGCCGGGACCTCGAGTGCCGGTCACATGACTGGATCCCCTGTATTTATGTGCCCACATACATTTATCCTCAAGTCGCACCAAATCGTCCTGTTTTATGCAATTTGAAAATGCCATGCAGCTTTGTTGCAGAATAGTTTACTCAAGCTAATCTTGTCTGCACTGCTAATGCGGTAAACGCACCCTGTACACCACCAGCTGATTACACGCTATAGCAAAAATCAGAAGAAAAAGCAAAAGACCGGGGACCGGTATGACTGAACAGCGCCATGCATCTTGCCATGCAATTTAGTGCAAATTTACACTGCCATGATTGTGAGAACATTACAAATTCTACACTCTCAGTACAGTACATTCATCCCTGCTTGTGTCTGGCTGCGATGTGCAAAAGACGCTGAAGTGCAGAAACCCATTATGACGCTGTCCATTGTTCCTATTATTTTCCTGTTGGAGCATGCATGAAACTGGTATCCAGTCTTTAGATCGACAACATTTAGGTCGACACTCATTAGGTCGACTACTATTGGTCGACATGCATTAGGTCAACATGGACAAAGGTCCACACATGAAAAGGTTGACATAAATTTTTCACTTTTTTAAAAACTTTTTAAAACTTTTTCATACTTTACGATCCATGTGGAGTGCGATTGGGAATAATAACCTGTGCCGAGCGCAGCGGTACAGGAGTAAGGCACCTTGCCCGAAACATGGCGAGGGCACACAGTGCACTAATTGGGGTTCCCGGTCACTTTACGAAGAATACAATATCAATTTTTTTTTTAAACCCTCATGTCAACCTTTTTCCATGTCGACCTTTTTCAGGTGTCGACCTAGTCACTGTGGACCAATAGTGGTCGACCTAATGACTGTCGACCTAGTTACTGTCGACCCAACGATCCACACCCCATGAAACTATATGCAGCATGATAATACAGATAAACAATGACAGGCAGTGTCGGACTGGGGCATAAAGGGCCCACCGGGGCATGCCATTGCAGGGGCCCATGTTTAGGGGTGTGGCCAGGCTCCAGAGGAGGTGTGGCCAGCCGATACATTGATTTGCCTAACCACATGAGAGTGCATGGGCTGGGCCCCTTGATAAATAAATACTTCTAGTGCATGCATGATAGTGTATCAGATAAATATTGACAATGCACTGTAGAGAATACATCATAGTCATGTGCAGTATAATGTAACATATGTATAATGTATAATTCAAGTGCACATTCTAAAACCTGATCCCTAGAGGAGGAGGAGGGGCCCCCTAGGCAGTGGGGCCTACCAATGGTTTCCCCTGTACCCCTGTGGGCCAGTCCAAACCGGAAGACAGGAGATGTTACCAATGATCACATACATGTACATCTTTATAAGCTGCCTGTGTGTTTGCATTGAACAGGTGTTTAGTAAAGTAGATATTAATTAATGATGGGAGTAAAGAACCGAAAATTGATGAAGATAAAACACAGATGGTAGATGATGTTTAAGGTAACATTTCATTAACAGCAATGCCCACTCTGTAATACAGAGTCTGTATATGTAAAATAACAAGTGTTTTGGAAATATACAATTCTCTTTAATTGCCTAACCCTGCTGGATTCACGCTACAAAGGGGAACAGGGGCTAATTTGTTTGGACAGGAAGTCAATGGTTAGATAAGATCTGCTCACACAGACTCTTCAGGCATTTGTACAGCAAGAAACAAAATATCTCTGAGAAAAAATGTGTCAGTGTGCGGTGACAACAACCTCATGTTAGTGGTAATGAAAGTAATAATGAAATTCGACAAACTGTCATAAAAACTCCCACTCAGGGAAAGAGAAAATCTATTTATGTGAAAATGATGCAGGCTTTTATTGAGAAAGACAATGGAGTCATCCAATTCTGTAACTTATGGACAGAAAGTGCTAAAGAAATACCAGAAGTGTCCTCTAGTATCTTCACATCATTGTAATACACTGCCAGCACCTGATCAACCGTCAGGATAATTAGGCTCCAGCTTATAGGACGTCGGGTGATACCAGCGCCCTGCACCTTTTGTCACAGACATCTTATAATGACATTATGAATCTGTCATAACCGGCAGAGAAGCTGGAATGAAGGAACACTAGTAAGCAAGACAACATAACTTAGCTGAGAGGAAAGATGTCACATGTAAGTTAGTTTAGTTACTACAGTGCTGCATGTGTTGTTGTTGATTGTTGATAGCCTAGTTACATATGTTATATATGTAGCTATACAGTGTACTATGATGTTTGTGTCACATTGAGATTTCCAGCTATAGAAGTGATAAGCAGTGGTCATTGGGTTGGATACAAAATATTGGCAGTTGAGATACTGACAGTCAGAAAACTGACAGTGGGATCCCGACTGACAGAATCCCAACACATCCTGGTAAGTAATTCTACCCTACCCCTAATCCAGACCTTAGCCCTAACCCATCCCTCCAGCAGCCAAACGCTAATCTTCCCCTCCTGCAGCCTAACCCAAACCATGCCCTCTCGCAGCCTAACCCTAACCGTGCCCTCCCACAGCCTAACCCTAACCGTGGCCTCCCACAGCCTAACCCTAACCGTGCCCTCCCACAGCCTAACCCCAACCGTGCCCTCGCACAACCTAATATGACTGTGGGACTTGGCAGGCAGCATACCAGTCAGGGAAGGAGATGGGGCTTCATTGATTGGACAGAGCCAAGCTCCATGCCCTTAGCGCTAGGGGAGATAAAATATAAAATTGCTGGGCTGTCTGCAAAAGGTTGAAGAACTATTGGACCTATTGCTAAACTCAATTCACAAATTCCAGTAGCTGTGAACAAATATAGGTCTATAAAGGTTGCTTCAATCATGAACAGATTTACCACGACTTTGTGCTTCAAGTACAACAGCCCGCAATTTGAAGACTGAGTTGCAAGACACGGCAATGTTTAGTGGGTTATGACCCCACACATCAATAGGGAGTTTACATTAAATAAATTAAATTAAAAAAGCATACAGTAAGTTTTATGTCCCCAAAAGAGAAACTAGCACTAGCACGTCTTCTGAGGACTGGTATTAGAAATATTGGTGGGACAAAGTGCATGAGTACCCCAAAATTTACATTATTAGTGCTAGGCATTACCAGCCAGGGCTGATGGCGCTATAGCAAGGGGGACATGTAGCATGGGTTCCCCCTGCCGTAAGGCAGACCAGCCCTAGGGCAGTAAGCACTTGGCTGGATTTCCTAGGGAAGTGGGTTCTGCAAGAAAAAAAAAATGCAGGTTACTTCTAGGAATAACCAGCCCTGCACTGATATCACTAGAGCAGTTTCCACACTACTTTCTTCTATAGTGTTTCTGCAATCCAATAGACCAGAATATTGCTGTAGATTGCATGTCTAAGTGCTGTTACATTCAGTGCAATGATTTTGTTATCCTTTTCCTGAAAGCATGATAATTGCTTGCTTTGAAATGTTGAATTAACCCTTAGTCCTCCTAATAGTGCCATATTCACTGTTAGTATATTTTATCAATAAATCTTAATACTACATTATTGGATATTTTTGCTGGGTGTGAATATCTCACCAGGCTCTGCTCAGAACAGACCGAAGAACTTGCCTCCACACCAGACAGCCAGGAGTTGGTTTACAGTTTTAGCTAAGCAACGTGGTCGATTTAAATATGTTTCTTCCATTCCATTCCTCATCCAGGATCAATTTCCCTGGACTGTGGAGCACATGTAGAGTTTGATAAACTGTAAACGCATTTTAAACTCGAGGTGTGCACAGACCCATGTATTTTGATGTAGGCGTATTTTGGTAAAACCACCCTCTGGTTTTGGCTTTGGATCTGAATTTCTATAAAAATGATAAAACAGCTAAAATCATGTAATTTCGACCTGTTTTTGTTTCTACAGTATTATTAACATAAATAAAATTAATTTCCAGTCATTTCCAGTGTGAACTTGCACCTGAAATCACGAGGCAATGACTTACATAACCCCTAAGCGACCCTAGCTTGGACTCGATTCGACTAAAAACCCAAAGGTTGTGTGTATTTGGTTTTCAGCAAAACCAAACCACTCATCTCTACTTTAAACTGCTCATGCAGTCCAAAACTTCTTAAACATCCATTGCCATTCGCACTGAGATGTACCTGATGACTTCTTGTACTAATAAGATTAAGACAGGCCTGTAGGGGCATGTAAGTGTAGCCAAAGTACAGTAAAGGGGGTTACACACGGAGAGATCCGTGCTTAAATTCTAGGCAATCTGACTAGATTGCTTAAAAATTAGGCACGGATCTCTCTATGTGTAGGGTGCCAGCGACAGCATGCATGCCATATCTAGTGAGATCGCTCATTTAACCACTGGGTGAAATGAGCGCCCCCCCCCCCTCGCTCCCCACACATCGCGCTGAGTGCTGAGCGAGGGGAGAAATGTGGTTGAGCGGTCTGTGCTAGATCGCTCAGCACACATCTCCCCCATGTGTACGGGGCTTAAGGCAGTACACTTTGTTCTTTGATTTATAATAGACACATTTTATGTATTGTGCAGGTATACAGGTATTCCACAATGTCTTTAAACAAAATCCCGACTGTTGGGATCCCGGAGGTCGAAATACCGACGCCGGAATCCCAACCTTGAGTGCAGCATGTCCCCTCGCTGGCTCACTGCGCTTGCCACACTTCGGGCCCAGTGGCGACTTTTGGTCGCCACACCAATCTATTCCTCCTTGGGTGGTGGCGTGGACCACCACTCAAGTAAGGATTCCCATCCACTGGCATTTCAATGGGTGTTGGGATCCAGCGTCGGTATTTTGACCGTCGGAATCCCAACAGTCAGGAAATTAACTGCGTCCATAGTAGAGATGTGCGCCACTCACTTTTCTGGTTTTGTGTTGTGGATTTGGATCTGGATCTCCGTTCATGTTTTGGATCTGGATTGGTTTTGCCAAAACCAACCTTTCGGGCTTTGGTTTTAGTTTTGGATCTGGATGTTTTTTTAAAAACAACAACATAAAAACAACTAAAATCACAGATTTTTTTTTGTTTTTTGTTCCTACTGTATTATTAACCTCAATAACATTAATTTTAGAGATGTGCACCGGACATTTTTCGGGTTTTGTGTTTTGGTTTCGGATTCAGTTCCGCGGCCGTGTTTTGGATTCGGACGCATTTTGGCAAAACCTCCCTGAAAATTTTTTCTCGGATTCGGGTGTGTTTTTGATTCGGGTGTTTTTTTCAAAAAACCCTAAAAAACAGCTTAAATCATAGAATTTGGGGGTCATTTTGATCCCATAGTATTATTAACCTCAATAACCATAATTTCCACTCATTTCCAGTCTATTCTGAACACCTCACACCTCACAATATTATTTTTAGTCCTAAAATTTGCACCGAGGTCGCTGGATGGCTAAGCTAAGCGACACAAGTGGCCGACACAAACACCTGGCCCATCTAGGAGTTGCACTGCAGTGTCAGGCAGGATGGCACTTCAAAAAAATTGTCCCCAAACAGCCCATGATGCAGAGAAAAAAAGAGGCGCACCAAGGTCGCTGTGTGACTAAGCTAAGCGACACAAGTGGCCGACACAAACACCTGGCCCATCTAGGAGTGGCACTGCAGTGTCAGACAGGATGGCACTTCAAAAAAATTGTCCCCAAACAGCACATGATGCAAAGAAAAAAAGAGGCGCACCAAGGTCGCTGTGTGACTAAGCTAAGCAACACAAGTGGCCGACACAAACACCTGGCCCATCTAGGAGTGGCACTGCAGTGTCAGACAGGATGGCACTTCAAAAAAATTGTCCCCAAACAGCACATGATGCAAAGAAAAAAAGAGGCGCACCAATGTCGCTGTGTGACTAAGCTAAGCGACACAAGTGGCCGACACAAACACCTGGCCCATCTAGGAGTGGCACTGCAGTGTCAGACAGGATGGCACTTCAAAAAAATTGTCCCCAAACAGCACATGATGCAAAGAAAAAAAGAGGCGCACCACAGGTATAGAATGTAGATGGATAGTATACTTAATGACGACACAGAGGTAGGTACAGCAGTTGCCTTCCGTACCGTACTGCTATATATAGTATACTGGTGGTCACTGTGTCAGCAAACTGCAAAACTAAAATGCACCACAGGTATAGAATGTAGATGGATAGTATACTTAATGACGACACAGAGGTTGGTACAGCAGTGGCCTTCCGTACCGTACAGCTATATATAGTAATCTGGTGGTCACTGTGTCAGCAAACTGCAAAACTAAAATGCACCACAGGTATAGAATGTAGATGGATAGTATACTTAATGACGACACAGAGGTAGGTACAGCAGTGGCCTTCCGTACCGTACTGCTATATATAGTATACTGGTGGTCACTGTGTCAGCAAACTGCAAAACTAAAATGCACTACAGGTATAGAATGTAGATGGATAGTATACTTAATGACGACACAGAGGTAGGTACAGCAGTGGCCTTCCGTACCGTACTGCTATATATAGTATACTGGTGGCCACTGTGTCAGCAAACTGCAAAACTAAAATGCACCACAGGTATAGAATGTAGATGGATAGTATACTTAATGACGACACAGAGGTAGGTACAGCAGTGGCCTTCCGTACCGTACTGCTATATATAGTATACTGGTGGTCACTGTGTCAGCAAACTGCAAAACTAAAATGCACCACAGGTATAGAATGTAGATGGATAGTATACTTAATGACGACACAGAGGTAGGTACAGCAGTGGCCTTCCGTACCGTACTGCTATATATAGTATACTGGTGGTCACTGTGTCAGCAAACTGCAAAACTATAATGCACCACAGGTATAGAATGTAGATGGATAGCATACTTAATGACGACACAGAGGTAGGTACAGCAGTGGCCTTCCGTACCGTACTGCTATATATAGTATACTGGTGGTCACTGTGTCAGCAAACTGCAAAACTAAAATGCACCGCAGGTATAGAATGTAGATGGATAGTATACTTAATGACGACACAGAGGTAGGTACAGCAGTGGCCTTCCGTACCGTACTGCTATATATAGTATACTGGTGGTCACTGTGTCAGCAAACTGCAAAACTAAAATGCACCACAGGTATAGAATGTAGATGGATAGTATACTTAATGACGACACAGAGGTAGGTACAGCAGTGGCCTTCCGTACCGTACCGCTATATATAGTATACTAGTGGTCACTGTGTCAGCAAACTGCAAAACTAAAATGCACCACAGGTATAGAATGTAGATGGATAGTATACTTAATGACGACACAGAGGTAGGTACAGCAGTGGCCTTCCGTACCGTACTGCTATATATAGTATACTGGTGGTCACTGTGTCAGCAAACTGCAAAACTAAAATGCACCACAGGTATAGAATGTAGATGGATAGTATACTTAATGACGACACAGAGGTAGGTACAGCAGTGGCCTTCCGTACCGTACTGCTATATATAGTATACTGGTGGTCACTGTGTCAGCAAACTGCAAAACTGAAATGCACCACAGGTATAGAATCTAGATGGATAGTATACTTAATGACGACACAGAGGTAGGTACAGCAGTGGCCTACTGTACCGTAATGCTATATATTATATACTGGTGGTCACTGGTCAGCAAAACTCTGCACTGTACTCCTCCTATATAATATTATACTGGTGGTCCCCAGTCCCCACAATAAAGCAGCACACTGAGCACAGATATGGAGTGTTTTTCAGGCAGACAACGTATACTGGTGGTCACTGTCAGCAAAACTCTGCACTGTACTCCTGCTATATAATACAGCTGCTCCTCAGTCCCCACAATTAAGCAGTGTGAGCACAGATATATGCAACACACTGAGCACAGATATGGAGCGTTTTTTTCAGGCAGAGAACGGATAACTGGTGGTCACTGATCAGCAAAACTCTGCACTGTACTCCTCCTATATTATACAGCTGCTCCGCAGCCCTCCCCACAATTAAGCAATAATGCACAATCAAGTTCAACAATAACGGAGAGGACGCCAGCCACGTCCTCTCCCTAACATTTGCAATGCACGAGTGAAAATGGCGGCGACGCGCGGCTGCTTATATAGAATCCGAATCTCGCGAGAATCCGACAGCGGGATGATGACGTTCGGGCGCGCTCGGGTTACCCGAGCCATACGGGAGAATCCGAGTATGGCTCGGACCCGTGTAAAAAGAGTGAAGTTCGGGGGGGTTCGGTTCCCGAGAAACCGAACCCGCTCATCACTAATTAATTTCCACTCATTTATAGTCTATTCTGAACACCTCACAATATTGTTTTTAGTCCAAAAGGTTGCACCGAGGTAGCTGGATGACATATACCCCTTTCACATCGCAAAAATAACCCGGTATATTGCCGAGTTTGAGCCGTGTCAACCCGGTTTGAGGTGCAGTGTGAAAGCGCCATTATGGATTTACCGTGTCAAACAACTCGGTATTTCAACCCGTGTAAAAAGAAGGATACTACACGGTTCAGAACCGGTTCATTTGGCAGTGTGAAAGCCTCAGACCCGCTATATTCAACCCGGTAATCTTAAAAAGGAGGTGATAGGTTGTCTCCCTGCATGATGTCACCTGTCTGAACCCGGAAATAAACAGGCAGCACGCTTTAAACAGTGTGTTTTTATTTATACTACATTCACAGTGCTGCATTGCTACAGTGCTTGGAGAATATGGCAAACTGGAGTGAGGATGAGGTTAGAGAGCTGTTACGCATAAGAGGGGAGTCGGAAATCACCCACCAAATGACAGGGACTGTTAAGGATGCAATCACGTACAAAAACATAACGAAGATGCTTGCAGCCTCTGGATTCCACCGTACCTCCCAGCAGCATGATTGCTGCACTACTGAGCACTCCCCAGCCTCTCCTTGTAATACCTTTCAAACCTCATCAATAGGAGACAGAAAAGTCCATTTATAATGACATCACAAATGTTTTCAAAGGGTGAACCGGGTTCAGTGTGAAAGGCACCAACCCGGGAATAACCCGGTAATAACACGGCTCCAAACTGCGATGTGAAAGGGGTATAGCGTGTTCAGACTAGGGATGTGCACTTGAAATTTTTCGGGTTTTGTGTTTTGGTTTTGGGTTCGGTTCCGCGGCCGTGTTTTGGGTTCGACCGCGTTTTGGCAAAACCTCACCGAATTTTTTTTGTCGGATTCGGGGGTGTTTTGGATTCGGGTGTTTTTTTCAAAAAACCCTAAAAAACAGCTTAAATCATAGAATTTGGGGGTCATTTTGATCCCAAAGTATTATTAACCTCAAAAACCATAATTTCCACTCATTTTCAGTCTATTCTGAATACCTCACAATATTATTTTTAGTCCTAAAATTTGCACCGAGGTCGCTGGATGACTAAGCTAAGCGACCCTAGTGGCCGACACAAACACCTGGCCCATCTAGGAGTGGCACTGCAGTGTCACGCAGGATGGCCCTTCCAAAAAACACTCCCCAAACAGCACATGACGAAAAAAAAAAAAGAGGCGCAATGAGGTAGCTGTGTGAGTAAGCTAAGCGACCCTAGTGGCCGACACAAACACCTGGCCCATCTAGGAGTGGCACTGCAGTGTCACGCAGGATGGCCCTTCCAAAAAACACTCCCCAAACAGCACATGACGCAAAGAAGAAAAAAAGAGGCGCAATGAGGTAGCTGTGTGAGTAAGCTAAGCGACCCTAGTGGCCGACACAAACACCTGGCCCATCTAGGAGTGGCACTGCAGTGTCACGCAGGATGGCCCTTCCAAAAAACACTCCCCAAACAGCACATGACGCAAAGAAGAAAAAAAGAGGCGCAATGAGGTAGCTGTGTGAGTAAGATAAGCGACCCTAGTGGCCGACACAAACACCTGGCCCATCTAGGAGTGGCACTGCAGTGTCACGCAGGATGGCCCTTCCAAAAAACACTCCTCAAACAGCACATGACGCAAAGAAGAAAAAAAGAGGCGCAATGAGGTAGCTGTGTGAGTAAGATAAGCGACCCTAGTGGCCGACACAAACACCTGGCCCATCTAGGAGTGGCACTGCAGTGTCACGCAGGATGGCCCTTCCAAAAAACACTCCCCAAACAGCACATGACGCAAAGAAGAAAAAAAGAGGCGCAATGAGGTAGCTGTGTGGTTAAGCTAAGCGACTCTAGTGGCCGACACAAACACCTGGCCCATCTAGGAGTGGCACTGCAGTGTCACGCAGGATGGCCCTTCCAAAAAACACTCCCCAAACAGCACATGACGCAAAGAAGAAAAAAAGAGGCGCAATGAGGTAGCTGTGTGAGTAAGATAAGCGACCCTAGTGGCCGACACAAACACCTGGCCCATCTAGGAGTGGCACTGCAGTGTCACGCAGGATGGCCCTTCCAAAAAACACTCCCCAAACAGCACATGACGCAAAGAAGAAAAAAAGAGGCGCAATGAGGTAGCTGTGTGAGTAAGATAAGCGACCCTAGTGGCCGACACAAACACCTGGCCCATCTAGGAGTGGCACTGCAGTGTCACGCAGGATGGCCCTTCCAAAAAACACTCCCCAAACAGCACATGACGCAAAGAAGAAAAAAAGAGGCGCAATGAGGTAGCTGTGTGAGTAAGCTAAGCGACCCTAGTGGCCGACACAAACACCTGGCCCATCTAGGAGTGGCACTGCAGTGTCACGCAGGATGGCCCTTCCAAAAAACACTCCCCAAACAGCACATGACGCAAAGAAGAAAAAAAGAGGCGCAATGAGGTAGCTGTGTGAGTAAGCTAAGCGACCCTAGTGGCCGACACAAACACCTGGCCCATCTAGGAGTGGCACTGCAGTGTCACGCAGGATGGCCCTTCCAAAAAACACTCCCCAAACAGCACATGACGCAAAGAAGAAAAAAAGAGGCGCAATGAGGTAGCTGTGTGAGTAAGATAAGCGACCCTAGTGGCCGACACAAACACCTGGCCCATCTAGGAGTGGCACTGCAGTGTCACGCAGGATGGCCCTTCCAAAAAACACTCCCCAAACAGCACATGACGCAAAGAAGAAAAAAAGAGGCGCAATGAGGTAGCTGTGTGAGTAAGATAAGCGACCCTAGTGGCCGACACAAATACCTGGCCCATCTAGGAGTGGCACTGCAGTGTCACGCAGGATGGCCCTTCCAAAAAACACTCCCCAAACAGCACATGACGCAAAGAAAAATGAAAGAAAAAAGAGGTGCAAGATGGAATTTTCCTTGGGCCCTCCCACCCACCCTTATGTTGTATAAACAGGACATGCACACTTTAACCAACCCATCATTTCAGTGACAGGGTCTGCCACACGACTGTGACTGAAATGACGGGTTGGTTTGGACCCCCACCGAAAAGAAGCAATTAATCTCTCCTTGCACAAACTGGCTCTACAGAGGCAAGATGTCCACCTCATCATCATCCTCCGATATATCACCGTGTACATCCCGCTCCTCACAGATTATCTATTCGTCCCCACTGGAATCCACCATCTCAGCTCCCTGTGTACTTTGTGGAGGCAATTGCTGCTGGTCAATGTCTCCACGGAGGAATTGATTATAATTCATTTTAATGAACACCATCTTCTCCACATTTTCTGGAAGTAACCTCGTACGCCGATTGCTGACAAGGTGAGCGGCGGCACTAAACACTCTTTCGGAGTACACACTTGTGGGAGGGCAACTTAGGTAGAATAAAGCCAGTTTGTGCAAGGGCCTCCAAATTGCCTCTTTTTCCTGCCAGTATAAGTACGGACTGTCTGACGTGCGTACTTGGATGCGGTCACTCATATAATCCTCCACCATTCTTTCAATGGTGAGAGAATCATATGCAGTGACAGTAGACGACATGTCCGTAATCGTTGTCAGGTCCTTCAGTCCGGACCAGATGTCAGCATCAGCAGTCGCTCCAGACTGCCCTGCATCACCGCCAGCGGGTGGGCTCGGAATTCTGAGCCTTTTCCTCGCACCCCCAGTTGCGGGAGAATGTGAAGGAGGAGATGTTGACAGGTCGCGTTCCGCTTGACTTGACAATTTTGTCACCAGCAGGTCTTTGAACCCCAGCAGACTTGTGTCTGCCGGAAAGAGAAATCCAAGGTAGGTTTTAAATCTAGGATCGAGCACGGTGGCCAAAATGTAGTGCTCTGATTTCAACAGATTGACCACCCGTGAATCCTTGTTAAGCGAATTAAGGGCTCCATCCACAAGTCCCACATGCCTAGCGGAATCGCTCCCTTTTAGCTCCTCCTTCAATGCCTCCAGCTTCTTCTGCAAAAGCCTGATGAGGGGAATGACCTGACTCAGGCTGGCAGTGTCTGAACTGACTTCACGTGTGGCAAGTTCAAAAGGTTGCAGAACCTTGCACAACGTTGAAATCATTCTCCACTGCGCTTGAGACAGGTACATTCCACCTCCTATATCGTGCTCAATTGTATAGGCTTGAATGGCCTTTTGCTGCTCCTCCAACCTCTGAAGCATATAGAGGGTTGAATTCCACCTCGTTACCACTTCTTGCTTCAGATGATGGCAGGGCAGGTTCAGGCGTTTTTGGTGGTGCTCCAGTCTTCTGTACGTGGTGCCTGTACGCCGAAAGTGTCCCGCAATTCTTCTGGCCACCGACAGCATCTCTTGCACGCCCCTGTCGTTTTTTAAAAAATTCTGCACCACCAAATTCAAGGTATGTGCAAAACATGGGACGTGCTGGAATTTGCCCATATTTAATGCACACACAATATTGCTGGCGTTGTCCGATGCCACAAATCCACAGGAGAGTCCAATTGGGGTAAGCCATTCCGCGATGATCTTCCTCAGTTGCCGTAAGAGGTTTTCAGCTGTGTGCGTATTCTGGAAACCGGTGATACAAAGCGTAGCCTGCCTAGGAAAGAGTTGGCGTTTGCGAGATGCTGCTACTGGTGCCGCCGCTGCTGTTCTTGCGGCGGGAGTCCATACATCTACCCAGTGGGCTGTCACAGTCATATAGTCCTGACCCTGCCCTGCTCCACTTGTCCACATGTCCGTGGTTAAGTGGACATTGGGTACAACTGCATTTTTTAGGACACTGGTGAGTCTTTTTCTGACGTCCGTGTACATTCTCGGTATCGCCTGCCTAGAGAAGTGGAACCTAGATGGTATTTGGTAACGGGGGCACACTACCTCAAGAAATTGTCTAGTTCCCTGTGAACTAACGGCGGATACCGGACGCACGTCTAACACCAACATAGTTGTCAAGGCCTCAGTTATCCGCTTTGCAACAGGATGACTGCTGTGATATTTTATCTTCCTCGCAAAGGACTGTTGGACAGTCAATTGCTTGGTGGAAGTAGTAAAAGTGGGCTTACGACTTCCCCTCTGGGATGACCATCGACTCCCAGCAGCAACAACAGCAGCGCCAGCAGCAGTAGGCGTTACACGCAAGGATGCATCGGAGGAATCCCAGGCAGGAGAGGACTCGTCAGAATTGCCAGTGACATGGCCTGCAGGACTATTGGCATTCCTGGGGAAGGAGGAAATTGACACTGAGGGAGTTGGTGGGGTGGTTTGCGTGAGCTTGGTTACAAGAGGAAGGGATTTACTGGTCAGTGGACTGCTTCCGCTGTCGCCCAAAGTTTTTGAACTTGTCACTGACTTATTATGAATGCGCTGCAGGTGACGTATAAGGGAGGATGTTCCGAGGTGGTTAACGTCCTTACCCCTACTTATTACAGCTTGACAAAGGCAACACACGGCTTGACAAATGTTGTCCGCATTTCTGTTGAAATACTTCCACACCGAAGAGCTGATTTTTTTGGTATTTTCACCAGGCATGTCAACGGCCCTATTCCTCCCATGGACAACAGGTGTCTCCCCGGGTGCCTGACTTAAACAAACCACCTCACCATCAGAATCCTCCTTGTCAATTTCCTCCCCAGCGCCAGCAACACCCATATCCTCCTCATCCTGGTGTACTTCAACACTGACATCTTCAATCTGACTATCAGGAACTGGACTGCGGGTGCTCCTTCCAGCACTTGCAGGGGGCGTGCAAATGGTGGAAGGCGCATGCTCTTCACGTCCAGTGTTGGGAAGGTCAGGCATCGCAACCGACACAATTGGACTCTCCTTGTGGATTTGGGATTTCGAAGAACGCACAGTTCTTTGCGGTGCTTTTGCCAGCTTGAGTCTTTTCAGTTTTCTAGCGAGAGGCTGAGTGCTTCCATCCTCATGTGAAGCTGAACCACTAGCCATGAACATAGGCCAGGGCCTCAGCCGTTCCTTGCCACTCCGTGTGGTAAATGGCATATTGGCAAGTTTACGCTTCTCCTCCGACAATTTTATTTTAGATTTTGGAGTCCTTTTTTTACTGATATTTGGTGTTTTGGATTTTACATGCTCTGTACTATGACATTGGGCATTGGCCTTGGCAGACGACGTTGCTGGCATTTCATCGTCTCGGCCATGACTAGTGGCAGCAGCTTCAGCACGAGGTGGAAGTGGATCTTGATCTTTCCCTAATTTTGGAACCTCAACATTTTTGTTCTCCATATTTTAATAGGCACAACTAAAAGACACAGAGGTAGCTACAGCCGTGGACTACCGTACTGTGTCTGCTGCTAATATAGACTGGATGATAATGAGATGAAATCAATATATATTATATCACACTAGTACTGCAGCCGGACAGGTAGATATATTTATTATGTAATGACTGATGACGGACCTGCTGGACACTGTCAGCTCAGCAGCACCGCAGACTGCTACAGTAAGCTACTATAGTAGTATGTATAAAGAAGAAAGAAAAAAAAAAACCACGGGTAGGTGGTATACAATTATGGATGGACGAGCGACTGCCGACACAGAGGTAGCTACAGCCGTGGACTACCGTACTGTGTCTGCTGCTAATATAGACTGGATGATAATGAGATGAAATCAATATATATATATAATATCACTAGTACTGCAGCCGGACAGGTAGATATATTTATTATGTAATGACTGATGACGGACCTGCTGGACACTGTCAGCTCAGCAGCACCGCAGACTGCTACAGTAAGCTACTATAGTAGTATGTATAAAGAAGAAAGAAAAAAAAAAAAACCACGGGTAGGTGGTATACAATTATGGATGGACGAGCGACTGCCGACACAGAGGTAGCTACAGCCGTGGACTAACGTACTGTGTCTGCTGCTAATATAGACTGGATGATAATGAGATGAAATCAATATATATATATATATATATATATATATAATATCACTAGTACTGCAGCCGGACAGGTATATATATTTATTATGTAATGACTGATGACGGACCTGCTGGACACTGTCAGCTCAGCAGCACCGCAGACTGCTACAGTAAGCTACTATAGTAGTATGTATAAAGAAGAAAGAAAAAAAAAAAAAACACGGGTAGGTGGTATACAATATTATATATATATTATATACAATTATATATATATATATATATTAAACTCACTGGTGGTGATTATTAAACTGGTGGTCAGGTCACTGGTCACACTATCAGCAACTTGCAAGTAGTACTCCTAAGCAGACAATCACAATATATATTATACTGGTGGTCAGTGTGGTCACAATGGCAGTGTGGCACTCTGGCAGCAAAAGTGTGCACTGTACGTTATATGTACTCCTGAGTCCTGCTCTCAGACTCTAACTGCTCCCCACTGTCAGTGTCTCCCCCACAAGTCAGATAATACAGTCACACTATCTATCACTTCAGCAAGTAACTACTAGTACTCCTCCTAATGCTCACCAAAATTACTACTGTGTCTCTCTCTACTGTCTCACTCTCTTCTCTATAAACGGAGAGGACGCCAGCCACGTCCTCTCCCTATGAATCTCAATGCACGTGTGAAAATGGCGGGGACGCGCGGCTCCTTATATAGAATCCGAGTCTCGCGATAGAATCCGAGCCTCGCGAGAATCCGACAGCGGGATGATGACGTTCGGGCGCGCTCGGGTTAACCGAGCAAGGCGGGAAGATCCGAGTCGCTCGGCCCCGTGTAAAAAAAACTGAAGTTCGGGCGGGTTCGGATTCCGAGGAACCGAACCCGCTCATCCCTAGTTCAGACCCGGGTCGGAAGCGTGTTCAAAAGCCGGTTCTTTACCGGGTTAGCGATGTGAAAGCGGTATAAGCTAAGCTACACAAGTTGTTGGCACAAACACATGGCCCATCTAGGAGTCGAACTGCAGTGACAGACAGAATGGCAGTTTTAAAAACTAGGCCCAAAAGAGCACATAATGCAAAAAAAAGAAAAAAAGAAGTGCAAGATGGAATTTTCCTTGGGCCCTCCCACCCTTATGTTGTATAAACAGGACATGCACACTTTAACAAACCAATCATTTCAGCAACAGGGTCTGCCACACAACTGTGGCTGAAATGACTGGTTTGTTTGGGCCCCCACCAACAAAGAAGCAATTCATTTCTCCTTGGACAAACTGGCTCTACAGAGGCAAGATGTCATCCTCATCCTCCGATTCCTCACCCCTGTCAGTGTTTACATCCTTCTCCTCACAGAGTATTAATTCATCCCCACTGGAATCCACCATCACAGGTCCCTGTGTACTTTCTGGAGACAACTGCTGGTAAAGGTCTTCCTGGAGGAATTTATAATTCATTTTGATGAACATCATCATCTCCACATTTAGTGGAAGTAACCTCCTACGCCGATCGCTGACGAGGTTACTGGCTGCATTAAATATTCTTTCGGAGTACACACTGGAGGCGGGGGGGGGGGGGGGGGGGGGGGGAGGGGCAACTTAGGTAAAATAAAGCCAGTTTGTGCAAGGGCCTCCAAATTGCCTCTTTTTCCTGCAGTATACATACGGACTGTCTGACGTGCCTACTTGGATGCTGTCACCGATATAATCCTCCACCATTCTTTCAATGGTGACAGCATCATATGCAGTGACAGTAGACACATCAGTAATTGTTGGCAGCTCCTTCAGTCCGGACCAGATGTCAACACTTGCTCCTGACTGCTTTGCATCACCACCAGCGGGTGGGCTTGGAAATATTCTTTTCCTCACAGCCCCAGTTGTGGGAGAAAATGAAGGAGGAGCTGTTGACGGATCACGTTCCGCTTGAGCTCACCGGCAGGACTTTGACCTCCGCAGAATTGTGTCTGCCAGAAAGAGAGATACAACGTAGGCTTTAAACCTTGGATCGAGCACGGTGGCCAAAATGTAGTGGTCTGATTTCAACAGATTGACCATCCTTGAATCCTGGCAAAGCAAATGAAGGGCTCCATCCACAAGTCCCACATACTTAGCGTAATCGCTCCATCTAAGCTCCTCCTCTAATTTCTCCAGCTGCTTCTGCAAAAACCTGATGAGGGGGAATGACCTGACTCAAGCTGGCAGTGTCTGAACTGACTTCACGTGTGGCAAGTTCGAAGGGTTGGAGAACCTTGTACAACAAGGAAATCATTCTCCACCGGGCTTGAGTCAGGTGCTTTCCCCCTCCTTTGCCTATATCGTAGGTGGATGTATAGGCTTGAATGGACTTTTGCTGCTCCTCCATCCTCTGAAACATATAGAGGTTGAATTCCACCTTGTTACTACCTCTTGCTTCAGGTGATGGCAGGGCAGGTTCAAGAGTGTTTGCTGGCACTCCAGTATTTGGCACGCAGTCACTGAATGTCAAAAGTGTCCCACAATTTTTCGGGCCACCGATAGTATCTCCTGCACACCCGTCATTTTAAAAAAAATTCTGCACCACCAAATGAATTGTGTGTGCAAAACGTGGGATGCAGTGGAATTTGCCCAGATGTAATGCACGCACAAAATGGTGGTCAGATATCCCAAATCTCCAGGAGAGTCTAAATGGGGTAAGCCATTGTGCGATGTCACTCAGTTTCTGTAAGAGGTTGTCGGCGGTGTGCCTCTTATGGAAACCGGTAAAACACAGCATAGCCGTTGTGTTGGTATTTCATATCAACCAACCTATTGTGGTGCCAGTTGCTACTGACTCCTCAATTTCATCAAAGCCCTTGGATGTTGTAAGGGCTCTGAAAATCTATGTGAAGAGGACTGCTCGTCACAGAAAATCGGACTCTGCTTGTCCTGTATGATCCTAAGAAATTTAGGTATCCTGCTTCTAAGCAGACGATCTCTCACTGGATCAGGTTCACTATCCAGCATGCGTGTTCTACAGAAGGATTGCCGTGTCCTACGTCTGTTAAGGCCCACTCTACTTGTAAGGTGGGATCTTCCTGGGCGGCTGCCTGGGGTGTCTCGGCTTTACAGCTTTGGAGAGCGGCTACTTGGTCAGGGTCGAACACGTTCGCTAAGTTCTACAATTTCGATACTTTGGCCTCTGAGGACCTTAAGTTTGGTCAGTCAGTACTGCAGGAGCCTTCGCGCTCTCCCTCCCATTCTGGGAGCTTTGGTACATCCCCATGGTACTAATGTGGACCCCAGCATCCTCTAGGACGTAAGAGAAAATAGGATTTTAATTACCTACCGGTAAATCCTTTTTCTCGTAGTCCGCAGAAGATGCTGGGCACCAGCGCTTCGTGATCCTGCAGTGGTTACTTAGTTCAGTACTGCTTAGTGTTTGGTTAAGTACTGTTTTGTTACTTGGTAAGTAATATTGCTCAGCCGTTGCTGATGTTTGAAGCTAGTTAGCTTGGTTTGCCTTGTATGTGTGAGCTGGTATGAATCTCACCACTATCTGTGTAAAATCCTTTTCTCGAAGTTGTCCGTCTCCTCGAGCACAGTTTCTAGACTGAGTCTGGTAGGAGGGGCATAGAGGGAGGAGCCAGCCCACACTCTCAAACTCTTAAAGTGCCAGTGGCGCCTAGTGGACCTGTCTATACCCCATGGTACTAATGTGGACCCCAACATCCTCTACGGACTACGAGAAAAGGTTTTACCGGTAGGTAATTAAAATCCTATTATTCTCCCCCTTCCCATACCTGAAGAAAACCATCAGGTTGATATTAATTACCAACATTTAAAACATGGCTTCTTGTCGATTAGCAGTGGTATAGAAATCTTCCCAGGCATCCTGTCCTTCCTCAGGTGTTAGTTGAATAACTATATAGTAGGATGAAGGTTCTAGCTAGTATCCTTAACAACTCTGCAGTTCAGTATTATATAATATAGGTGTCCGGTATGATTTACTGGCAGACGGGATGCCGGCTATCAGTATTCCAACAGCAGCATCACATCTGCTGGAATCCTGGCAGCGAGTCCCCTCGCTGGCACGCTGTGCTCACCACACTTTGGGCCTGGTGGCTCACTTCGCTCACCACAGGTTCTATTCCCACTCAGTTGGTGATGTGGAACCACCAGCTGAGTGCAGTGGCGTAAGTTTGTCCCAGTTGCCCGGAGGCAAGAAAAATATTGGTGTCCCCCCCTATGTATACCATTTGCTCCTGCATAGTAAGCCTGCAGATTCTAACTATATGAAGCTATTACAAAACCATTGCAACTAGGCAGATCTATGTAGGGGTCCAGCCACACCCTACATAGATCTTCTCAGTCACTCACAATGCTGATTATTTCTCTGACAATTAATTTGCAAGTGTCATATCCAGGATTAGAACCCACAACCTATTACACTGAAGCATGCACCTTACTGATGGAGATATCTGCTGTTGCATAGGAAGTATGAGAATTCTAACTATATGAAGTTACTTGTAATTGTCAGAGAAATAACTTCATATACAGATGGGTCCACATTTATCTTGACCTTTAATAGGATTAACTGAGACTGGCCAGTCGGACTTAATCCCCTGCTGTAATGACTTAATCCCCTGCTGTATTGTTGTCTGTATTGTATTGCAGTTGAGAACAATAGATGAAGGGTTTATTCTAATACTAGGCACAGAAAACTAGTCAAGATAACCGTGGACCCATCTGTAGTTAGAATTCTCATGCTTCCTTTATAGGAGCAAATAGCTTCATCAGTAAGGTGTCTGCTTCCAGTGTATCTATAATAAAAAGGGTGTGATTTGTAAGGTGTAGTGGATAGTGGGGAAGTCGGCTACGGAGGAGTTACTGGCTGTTGTCCATTAACTTATTGATTAATGCTGCTGAACACACAGAACAGGAGGAGAGGTGCCCCCCTTCAAAGCAGGAGCCCGGCAGCAGCTGACTCCGTTGCCTCCCAGAGTTCTGCCTCTGGCTGAGTGGGTATACAAGGCGGCGGGCGGCATTTTGTCAGTCGGTATTTCACCGGCTGTCGGGATTCTGGCGTTGATCTCCTGAACACCAGAATCCTGACAGCTGGCATTGTAACTGCATCCCTAATATAGGAACATTGGTTCTCCTTTTCCTTTTGTGAAGTTGTTTTAAAGGCTGGATATCTGCAGAGAATTGTTACATTTTGTCAAATATAATTATTCACTTTGCACATTAATAAAATGTGGGTTTATGCAGGAAATAACCCATCTTTTTGTAGGTATAAATTATCTTTGAAAAGTTAGCAGTTGTTGTGTTTGATACCCCATCATTGTGCAGCAAAACATTATAACCTCTTTATTACTCTACACAGTTACACAGCAGCATGGTTTCTACACAAGAGTTCAGAAGCTGCAAGAAGACTGTGTCTAGCCTGAGGCAGAGGCACAATGGGGGTCATTCCGAGTTGTTCGCTCGTTGCCGATTTTCGCTATATTGCAATTAGTCGCTTACTGCGCATGCGCAAGGTTCGCAGAGCGCATGCGCTTAGTTATTTTACACAAAAGTTAGGTATTTTACTCACGGCATAACGAGGATTTTTCATCGTTCTGGTGATCGTACTGTGATTGACAGGAAGTGGGTGTTTCTGGGCGGAAACTTGCCGTTTTCTGGGAGTGTGCGAAAAAACGCTGGTGTTTCTGGGAAAAACGCGGGAGTGTCTGAAGAAATGGGGGAGTGTCTGGGTGAACGCTGGGTGTGTTTGTGATGTCAAACCAGGAACGAAACTGACTGAACTGATCGCAATGGCTGAGTAAGTCTGGAGCTACTCAGAAACTGCTAAGAATTTTCTATTCGCAATTCTGCGAATCTTTCGTTCGCAATTCTGCTAAGCTAAGATACACTCCAAGAGGGCTGCGGCTTAGCGTGTACAATGCTGCTAAAAGCAGCTAGCGAGCGAACAACTCGGAATGAGGGCCAATAGGTGTAATAAGTCTTTAGCACTGGGTAATTGTGCATTCTAGAAGAATACTACTTATTTTCTATTTACAAATTGTTTTTGGATCCAGTCTCCATTCTAACACCATAGTCCAGACTTAATAATGACTGGAAACACTTAACATTAAACTAGTAATTGTTTTTTTCTTTCTTTCCACTTGTGTGGAGATCACTCCTACGGTCATTTAAGAGTCTCTCGGCTATCTCAGTCTGGCTATGTATCACCGTAGCAAACCCTAGAGAGAATGAACTTTGCAAGCTTAGCTAAATCCTAAGGCCACAACCAGCTGTAATCAATCATACCCAGTGGCCATAATGTTTATGGGAGAGCTCATTCAATGATAAGTACCCTGCTGTAACATTCACTTCCTGTGATGTTGTATCCACATGCTGCTGTATGAAAGGAGTTGCAGAGTATGAATTGGGTGACTCTTTCAGGTTTTCACATTTCTCCTTTTCCTTTGAGTCATCATTGACCTTCTCCATTACTGGAGGGAGTGAAGTCACAGGGTGTTCATTATGATATTCTCCTTTATAGATGACTTCCTCTACAAGTATAGGAACCAATGTGCCTCTAGATGGAGCATCCAGTTCAAATGACCTATTGTGGACACCAAGACCAGGAATTGATAGTGGGGCACAGAGGTAATCAGCATGGAAAAGGGGCATATCTTCACCAGTAGGGGATGGTAAAGGCCCATTAGGTGCAATTGTTGGGAAGCCTCTGTGATCCATGTGGTCATAGCCAGGACAGACAGAGGAGAAATATTCTTGGTTGGAAAAGCTCGAGCAGGAATGTCCACTACTATCTCTCTCAGCCTCTTGTGTGGGAGCTGAAGGTAATATTTGATGATTTTCATCCCTTTTCCCATTAATATCGAGTGAAGAAATATCAAGATGACTTGGATACAAAGAGAATGAGGAAAAGGAGAAAGGGGAGGATAGCCATTTCTGTGAAGACAAAGAAAGAAAAATTGGTTTACAAATTAATTAGTTAATGAATTGTTATAATATAATGTAATCTTATAATTTAATGTACTGTAGCTGTAGTGTTTTTTCACATTTATGAAATACACTACAACAGTGAAAAAAAAAAAAAAAGTTAATCTACAGTTTATAATTTCAGTGAAAGGTGGGTAAAAATAGGATTTTAATTACCTACCGGAAAATCTTTTTATCTTAGTCTGTAGAGGATGCTGGGGTCCACATTAGTACCATGGGGTATAGACGGGTCCACTAGGATCCACTGGCACTTTAAGAGTTTACTAGTGTGGGCTGGCTCCTCCCTCTCTGCCCCTCCTACAGACCCAGTCTAGAAACTGTGCCCGAGGAGACGGACAACTTCGAGAGAAGGATTTTACACAGATAGTGGCGAGATTCACACCAGCTCACACAAACAAGGCAAACCAAGCTAACTAGCTTGAAAACTCAGCAACAGCTGAATAACATTACTGAACAAAGTAACAACGCAGTACGTAACTAAAAACAAAGCAGTACTGAACCAAGTAACCACTGCAGGATAATGAAGCGCTGGGCGGACGCCCAGCATCCTCTACGTACTACGAGAAAAGGATTTACCGGTAGGTAATTAAAATCCTATTTTCTCTTACGTCTAGAGGATGCTGGGGACCACATTAGTACCATGGGGATGTACCAAAGCTTCCAGTATGGGAGGGAGAGCGCGGAGGCTCCTGCAGAACTGATTGACCAAACTTTTGGTCATCAGTGGCCAAAGTATCGAACTTGTAGAACTTAGCAATCGTGTTCGACCCTAACCAAGCAGCCACTCGGCAAAGTTGTAAAGCCGAGACCCCCTGGGCAGCCGCCCAGGAAGAACCCACCTTACGAGTAGAGTGGGCCTTAACAGATTTTGGACACGGCAATCCTGCCGTAGAATATGTATGCTAAAGAGTGAACCTGATCCAGCGAGAAATCGTCAGCTTAGAAGCAGGACACCCAATTTTCTTGGGATCATAAAGGACAAACAGAGAGTCCAATTTCCTGTGACGAGCAGTCCTCTTCACATAGACCTTCAAAGCCCTCACAACAGCCAAGGACTTTGATGTAATCGAAGAGTCTGTAGCTACTGGCACCACAATAGGTTGGTTGATATGAAAAGCCGACACAACCTCTGTAAGGAACTGCTGACGCGTTCTGAGCTCAGCTCTATCTTCATGGAAGATTAAGTAGGGGCTTTTACAGAACAAAGCCCCCAATTCTGACACACGTTGAGCATAAGCTAAGGCCAACAATGTGACAGCCTTCCACGTGAGAAACTTGACCACAGCCTCCTGTAAAGGCTCAAACCAATCTGATTGCAGGAAATGCAACACCACGTTAAGATCCCAGGGCGCCGTCGGCACCACAAAGGGAGGCTGGATGTGCAGAACCCCTTTCAAAAAAGTCTGAACCTCAAGGAGTGCAGCCAATCGTTTCTTAAAGAAAATGGATAAAGCCAAAATCTGGACCTTTATGGATTCCAAACGCAAGCCCATATCCACACCTGTTTGTAGAAAGAGGAGAAACTGTCTAAGTTGAAACTCCACCGTAGGAAACTTCTTGGACTTACACCAAGACACATATTTTTTCCAAATGTGATGATAATGTTTAGACATTACTCCTTTCCTAGCCTGTATCAGGGTAGGAATAACCTTGCTCGGAATATCCTTCCGGGCTAAGATCTGGCGTTCAACCTCCATACCGTCAAAAGTAGCCACGGAAAGTCTTGATAAACGAACGGCCTCTGTTGCAGAAGATCCTTGCAAAGAGGAAGAGGCCTCGGATCTTCCAGCAGTAAGACCAGAAGATCCACGTACCAAGGTCTCCTTGGCCAGTCCAGAGCAATGAGAAACGCCTGAACCCTTGTTCTCTTTATGAGTTTTAGAATTCTTGGAATGAGAGGAAATGGAGGGAACACATACACTGACTTGAACACCCATGGTGTTACCATGGCATCCACCGCCACTGCTTGTGGGTCTCTTGACCTGGAACAGTACCTCCGAAGTTTCTGGTTGAGACTTGAGGCCGTCATGTCTATTTGAGGCACGCCCCAAAGACTGGTCACCTCTGTGAACACCTCCGGATGGAGGCCCATTCTCCTGGATGGAGATCGTGCCTGCTGAGGAAGCCTGCTTCCCAGTTGTCCACTCCTGGAAGGAAGATCGCTGACAGTGCCACTGCGTGTTTTTCTGCCCAGAGGAGGATTCTTGTTACCTCTGACATAGCAGCTCTGCTCTTCGTTCCTCCCTGTTGGTTTATGTAGGCCACCATCGTCACATTGTCCGACTGTCCTTGAATGGCCTGATTTTGCAGAAGATGCGCCGATTGGAGAAGACCGTTGTATACGGCTCTCAGTTCCAGAATGTTTATTGGAAGAATGGATTCCAGACTTGACCACCTTCCTTTGAAGGTTTCCCCTTGAGTGACTGCACCCCAACCCTTGAGACTTGCATCCGTGGTTAGAAGGATCCAGTTCTGAACCCTGAACCTGCGACCCTCCAGAAGGTGAGGTATTTTAAGCCACCAGAGGAGTGAAATCCTTGCTTTCGACGACAGACGTATCCTCTGGTGCATGTGTAGGTGAGATCCCGACCACTTGTCCAGGAGATCCAGTTGGAAGGACCGAGCATGAAATCTTCCGTACTGTAGAGCCTCGTAGGAGGCAACCATATTCCCCAGAAGGCAAATGCTCTGATGAACCGATACCCGGGTAGGCATCAAGACATCCCGGACCATTGATTGTATCACCAACGCTTTCTCCACCTGTAGAAACACCCTCTGCACTTCCGTGTCGAGGATCATCCCCAGGAAAGACAATATCTTTGTCGGCTCCAAATGTGACTTTGGAAGGTTCAGGAGCCAACCAGGGGGGTCATTCCGCTGCCATTTTTAGCAGAATTGCGATCAGGCTAAAAACCGGCAGTTCTGTGCATGCGTATGGGCCGCAGGGCGCACGCACTAAGTACTTTCACACAAAACTATGCAATTTTACACTGGGCCGAGCGACGCTTTTCAGTTGCTCTGCTGATCGGTGAGTGATTGACAGGAAGTGGGTGTTTCTGGGTGGTAACTAAGCGTTTTCCGGGAGTGTGCTAAAAAACGCAGGCGTGCCAGACGAAAACGCAGGAGTGGCTGGGGAAACGGGGGAGTGGCTGGCCGAACGCAGGGCGTGTTTGTGACGTCAAACCAGGAACCAAACCGTCTGCAGTGATCGCAATCTAGGAGTAGGTCTGGAGCTACTCAGAAACTGCATGGAAATATTTAATAGCAGAACTGCTAACCTTTCATTAGCAATTCTGCTAAGCTAAGATACACTCCCAGGGTGGGCGACCTAGCGTGTGCACTGCTGCTAAAAGCAGCTAGCGAGCGATCAACTCGGAATGAGGGCCCATGTTCCCTGAGCAGATGAGTCGTGAGCGCAATGGACTGCAACAACTTCTCCCTGGACGATGCCTTTATCAGCAGATTGTCCAGATATGGAATTATGTTCACTCCCTGTCTGCGGAGGAGACCCATCATCTCTGCCATCACCTTGGTGAACACCCTCGGTGCCGTGGAGAGACCGGATGGCAGTGCCTGGAACTGATAGTGACTGTCTAACAGTGCAAATCTGAAATAAGCCTGATGCGGCGGCCAAATCGGAATGTGGAGGTATGCATCCTTGTTATCTATAACAATTAACAATTCCCAGCAAGCTGTACTGAGTCTGCTAATTATCATATAGGATTATCATGAATGCCTAGCCATAGGTATGTCTAGTGGAACAACAATTCCCAGCAAGCTGTACTGAGTCTGCTAATTATCATATAGGATTATCATGAATGCCTAGCCATAGGTATGTCTAGTGGAACAACAATTCCCAGCAAGCTGTACTGAGTCTGCTAATTATCATATAGGATTATCATGAATGCCTAGCCATAGGTATGTCTAGTGTATTAAATATTATTAGCAGATTTATTCAAGTTTTATTTGTAGTTATTTGGGGAATGTGTAATGGTTTCATCCCTACTCACCATTTGTTTGTTTAAGTTTTATTGCTCCAAATGGGTGATGAGCTAGGGGAGGGTCCAATCAATCAATGTGCTTACATACACATGTTTGGGCTTTATATTAGTGTGTAGTTTAGCTGAATTAGCGTAGCTGAATCATTTTTTGGAAGAAAGATTTCAAAGGGAGAAAATTTCTAAGGGTGTCGTCTGGGACTTATACTGGACTTTAACTGGACCGAAACTGCATGGAAACTCCAAACAACAGCAAATAAATCATCACAATCCACCAATACTTGGACTGCAGCAACAAATGTTTGTACACACCTATTATTCTCCAAACCTCACTTACCCAGGAAACTATACACTCACTTTCTGCAAAAACACCTGCAATACAACTTTTACTCTGACCCTGCAAATACCTGGAAAACAAATGTTTTATTGAGAAGCATATTTGATGAAGTAACACTGACTTGTGGTTTGCCAACACTGTGTAATTTTCCATCTAACATCAACAAATATTTGATTTACTGGTAATCTGTAGATATTAACATCATTTTAAATACTTGCAAATCGTATTTCTTTCTGCAAACTTCACTGCTCTCTCATACAGCCACCACTCCTCCTCCTATTCTCATTTTACTACCAGTTTACACCCCATCCACACTATGGCCAGGCTGGCAAACCCCATTACTCATTGTCTTTCTAATCCTTTATTCTGTCCCCTGTTACCACCTCTATCCCTCTCTCCCAGTCTCCTACATCTCATCCTCTCTCCTCTCCTCTGTCTGCCTCCCTACCCCTCTTCTGTTTCCCCATTGCAATTCACTTCTGCCCCTTCACACCATTTATACCCCACCACTCAACCCTGCTCTCTCCCTCCTCTGCCTGTCTCCTCACCTCTCCTCCACCAGTATCAAACTGCACTCTCTCCCTGTCTCACTCATGCAGTCTCCCTTCCTAGCCAAGGCCCCAGCACCACCATCACACCCTCTTTATCCTTTCCTTCCAAATTACTCCTACCTCAACGCTACAGCAATCCTGATAATCTCATTCACATCTCTCCCACAAACTTATACCCCCTATCCTGTGCACTCTGGAATGCCAGATCTATTTGCAACAAACTGGCCCCCACTCATGACCTTTTCATTTCCAACTCCCTGCACCTCCTGGCCATTACAGAAACCTGGATTACTCCTCATGACACCACTTCTCCTGCTGCTCTCTCTGCTGGGGGCCTCACATTCTCACACACACCACGACCCGGGGGTCGCCATGGGGGTGGTGTTGGGATCCTTTTACCCTCAAGCTACACATACCAACTTATACCTCCAGAACCTTCTCTTACATTCTCTACATTTGAGGTCGATGCAATACGCCTCTACCAACCTACTAATCTTCGACTTGCTGTAATTTACCGTCCACCTGGCATTTCCTCCAAATTCCTCGACAACTTTGCTTCCTGGCTACCTCACTTCCTCTCTTCTGACATTCCCTCCATTATTCTAGGTGATTTCAACATCCCTATTGATAACCCCACAAAATCACCTGCCTCTAAACTCCTTAACCTCACCTCTTCACTTGGTCTCTCCCAGTGGACCACCTCACCCTCCCATGTGAACGGGAGCTCACTGGATCTGGTTTTCACTCACCGCTGTGATATTTCTGATTTCTCCAATTCCCCTTTTCCCCTCTCTGACCACCACTTGCTCTCTTTCAACTTATCTATCTCTGCTTCCCCATCTCTCCCTCCTAAGGCTACCACCACAAAGCGTAACATTGAGGCTATTGACACCTCATCCCTATCCTCCCTGTTTGACTCCCTTCTCTCTCCTCTTCTCTCTCTCACATGCCCTGAACAAGCCACATCCCTATACAATGCATCTCTTACTTCTGCCCTTGACTCTGTTGCTCCGCCAACCACTATTCACCCTCGCAAATCAACACCTCAACCCTGGCACAACAAATGCACCAGATATCTACAAAAATGCTCATGTACTGCCGAGCGACAGTGGAGGAAATCACGCTCTAAAGCAGACTTCCTCCATTTCAAATTCATGCTCTCATCCTTCAGTACTGCCCTTTCCCTTGCTAAACAATCATACTTCAAAATCCTCATTTCTACCCAGTCTTCCAACCCCCGGCGCCTCTTTGCCACTGTTAACTCCCTCCTCTACCCACCACCACCTCCTCTCCCTTCCACATTGTCTGCTCTTGACTTTGCCACTTATTTCACATCCAAGATTGACTCCATACGTCAGGATATCACATCCCACCAGACCAGCAACCAGCCACCACCCATCCCTTGCCACCCCTCCCCTTCCCTCTTACCAACTCTGACATCTTTC